>NC_056736.1:91316201-91443701 GCF_019279795.1 Protopterus annectens | reverse complement strand
CAGTTTTGAGCCATGGAAAGAACAAAGCACAGTTGGGTGAAGCACACTCATCATAGGAGTAGGTGTTTAAAGTTGGGTTACTGTTGCAGTACTAGTACCACCAATCTACCCTGCAGGAGTCTGGAACCTACAAAGGACATATCCATTTGTAGTGACTGAGGTAGAGAAGAGATGAAGAAAACTAGAAGATAATGCTAAAATCACTCCCAGCAGAAGGCCCGGGATTGCAGCTGGGGCTCTCTGCATAAGATTTGAAGGTTTAAATTCCCTTTGTGTTATTGTACTTAGCCCATGGAGTGTAAATAAGAAAAGTCTGTTTCCTTTACAGGGTGCATCTCTTCTTCACTGGCAAAAAATATCAAAAGATGGCCCGGGGTGATTGCCTTTTTTTATTTGAGATGCAGATATGTATCCCCACATTGTTGAGGTGCCTATCCATGCATAGATTTCTGCATATCTCTACTTGTGACAATGTGGAAAATATCCCCTTGCCAGCCAGTTCTCATTAGTCATGAACATTACTGCAGCAACAGTGCTACTCTAACATTTACTTTTATGTGGATGTGGTCACACAGCTGCACTTAAACCGCAACATAATGAGTCATTTGAGTAGCTCAAGCCCATAGAGAAGTTATTTCATTCTACATGGGAATTGAGGTATGATGGAAAAGCTGGCTGTGATCCCAGTTTGAACTGAGATTTTCAGATTTCTGTTTTTGGAAAACCTTATCTTTGGTGGCTGTCACATCAGCTACAGAGATCTCTAAACTACAGACCCTCATATTCAGGGAGTCATAAACTGTTTTCTTTAAACATATTCAGATCAACCTTTTATTTATGCCTAAAGATGTCTCCGACTTGATGCTTAATCAACTTGTTCTACTCCTTGTCTTGTCTTAACGCACAAAATAAGGGGTAGAGATATTGCATTTACTGAATATACACACACAGCTCAGGTACTTTGTGTCTAGAATTTTGGCTTTTTGGTAGACAGATCAACTTTTTGTTTCTTTCGTGCCAGTTAGGGGGGGAGATCAGTATCTAAACAGACCCTTTTTAAGTGGCTGTCTAGTTGTGATTTTTTTTTCCTGAATGAAAGTAATGATAAAACACTGCAGTGCATTTTCAGCTGGCATGGTAGTCTTCTTCAATAATGCATTAGTTCAAGGAGTCTTTGAAACAACATCATAGACAAATGTTCTTCACGCCTGTAGTCCTGGAGTAGAGCAGGGTTAGCCTGCACGCTTTGGGGGCACCTTATGAGCCTAGCACAGTTGTGTGTGTAAATTCACCATAACAGCAGATATGTGAATGGTAGGATCACTGATGCAGTGTAGATTTTCTTGTTTTAGCTACCCATTGTTTCTGCTAGTCTAAATCTCTTGGAAGGGGAAGATGATGTATTTTTCTTTCTATTTTGCATATGTAGGTCTCACAAAAAAGTGTGTGGGGTGAGCATTAGTTAGTCAGTGCTAAACATTTTTGGGTTGGGACACCCTCCCCTTGCTGGATGTTTGGAGGCCTCCATAGATATCTCATATACAGGCTTCTAGATATGTCTTTCAGGGCTTGACAGAACAGTAGTAAGGTGACAGTAAGTGCCCATATCCAAGCACACGTATTAGCACCCATTACCAAAAAAGAACTGAAAGTGGTGCAGGCTGCTGCTTTGCACAGTTTGTTGTACTGATTGCCTGTGCAAGTGGATGACTCCAGTTTTGCCTTGGGATATCTGCAAAAGGTTTGTAAGTCAAACCATTCTAGATTCTCACCTGCAGTAATTTACCATTTGGTAAATAATATGACTACAGCAGTAATGCTTCTCTTCAAACATCTGCTGTCATGGTGAGTTTGTTCACGCAACTTAAGTTTTACGTACTGAAATTTTGTATTTATGGGGATGGCCTTTGCAGCCTTGAACCCAGAATAGCGTCTGAGCCTGAAGTAAACTTTGTGATTTGTCACTGATGTCTCATCCTCGTGCTTGGAAAATTCAAATTGCCATTAAGATTTCCCAAACTTTTTTGTAAAGCACTACAATATTTGCTAGGAAGACCGTCTATTTTAAGTATTGATTATTTTGAGACTTTCTGTGTATGTTGAATTTTAATGTTGTGGTAAATCCATGAAGACTCAGATGTTTTGCATTTCAAAACAGTGAGTTTAGTCATTCTTTTCATTAAGAGGTTTGTAGTCGATCAGAAATTAAATAGAAAGCAAGTGTTGAATAGCATTCCCTTTTATGTCTGGTATCCAAAGCAAGCATTGTGTTTTCATTATCAGATCTTAACAGTAAGCATTTTTATTTGATTTTTTTTGGGTAGAGAGAGAGTAGCTAAAAAGAATTGTCTGCACATCCTTTCTATCTACATACTCTTGTGTCGTAACTGTTGGCTAATGTATCTATTTTGTTTTACAAATAACAGGGATATCTACTGTACAGAGATTTGAGCAGCCATAGTACAACAGCACTGAGGATAAATCCAGAAACATTGGAACAAGATGGAGCTGTGATTATGCCAGGTAAGTTAAATAATTAGTTTGACATTTCTTGAAACAATAGGTTTACATTGGCACAGTAGTGCATGCTATCGCTGGCAATACCATTTTTTATTACATTTAAATGTCTAATACTTGACCATTTTTATTGATTGTGTTAAGACTTCTTGCCGGTTTTCTCATTTGTCGTCTTTGTATTTGCAAGTGTGTTGTTAATCTCTATGCATCTGTATGGCATTTCATGTAAACTGAATGTCTAGAATTTCATTAAGAGCTTTTGGCTTTTTTGTGGGCATTACTTCAGTTGTGTTTTCTTAATCAATAGAAGATCATCTTTGGAATGGTCACTGCAACAGTAAATCATTATATTTGGGTTTTCCTTCTTTTTGGCCAGAATTTTTCTCTGTATTGTCGTATCCCCTACAAAGTACATGGGTGAAGTCATGCTTTACTTATGATTAGGTACTGGCATATGTAGCTTGAGGCACTGTTGTGTATACTGTAATGCTCATTGTATTGTTCATTGTTGCAGTAGTGTCAAATCTTGTGATTTATACCCAAAGAACAAATTTCCAGTCTAAGTTCCAGAACTTTACCCTTACCCATCCAGGCTGGCCATAAGCCCTCTAACCTGGTTGTCTACACATGTGTGGTATAAAGCAAATATCCTGTGCCATCTTCATTCCTTTCTTTCTTGCTACTGTACAAGAAAGGAAGGGTCATTAGCTGCTGTGAATTCTAGGAATTGTCAGTTTAGCCTGGCTTCCAGGGTGCAGATGACCCCACTGGATAAGACAGGCTTTCATTCTTTTTTGCCTGTTGCTTTTAGAATAGGATTGGTATCGGGGTTGATGTCAGTTTATAATGTTAAGTACATTTTCTTGTAGAAAATGAATCCCTCATAAGGTCTTTCACATTCATTGCTTGGTTTGTGTTGGAACGGTGCATGATCACTTTCTGTCATTGTGCTAGGTTCAACCAGAAGACAAACATGTGAACAGCAAAATCTTTACAGGATTCTGTTTGAACCATAAAAGGCTGCTTTTCAAGTATGCTGTGGCATCATCCAAGTCATTAGTGGATGCCCCACTTAAAAATAACATAAAGAAATACATATATGAGAGAACTGGTCAAAGAGGTTGATGACATCTTTACTGAATCTCAAGCCCTCTCTAGGATCCAGCTTTGTAGCCTGTGACCCTAAAGCCTAAGTGGACTGAGGATTCTGGTGATCTCCATCTGGAGGCCACTTTGCTCTCAGAGGAAAGCATGTCCCCCCGAGCTGAAGTATCTTACCAGCTAGTCAATCCATATGCCTCCCTATGAGTTAGGTGTCTTGGTCAGATGTCCACATTATGGTAACTAAGAGTGAAGGCAGAGCCCTGTTTTTTGGTATACCAGGAAATCTACAGTTTTAAAGTCATTGTTCTTGGCATGCATTCGTGATCAGAGAGTTTGAAGACACTATAGGCCTAGATATCCAAACATTGGATGTCCATCACCTTGCCTCCTCATGAGCTTGAAGGGGTTTGCCCCCCACCTAGGCCACCTTGTCTGCATTCCTTAGAGTATTTCTGTTTGGGACACCCTCAGCAAGATGAAGGATTTCTTCAAATGGCAAACCAAAGATTATTCTGATCCCCTGATAATGTATAGCAAGCTTCAGGTTTTGTCAGAGCCAAAACTCTCGAGGGTTTCTCCAGTAATTGAAACCTGGAGAATGCATTCACCAGTGCTTCTTTCAAGACAGATTCACAGCCTTCTGCTGCTAGGAATCTCAACTGCTTTTACAGGGTTATGGATTCCAGCAAGTCCCTGTATCAAAACTCAATTGCTGATCCAGCCAGTGTGCAGAGATTTAAGTTATGGATCAAGTTGGGGCTACAACCAAGAATACTCTTCCCAGTGACAAGGAAAGTAGAGTACTTGACAATTTGGAAAGAAGGTTTACACCTCTGCCACCCTGACCTTTTAGACTTTGAAATGCAAAACTCATATTTTGAGTTTCCAAGGAACTCTTGTTTCCCAACCAAAGATAAGACTGAGGAGACAGAGGGCAAAGTCCTGAGACACGAAGAACTGTACTTATGAAGTTCTGTTTCTAGGTCAACAGACACTTAGTCAAGTTTGGCTGTGAAGCAGTGGACACATCATACAGGACAGCAGCAAGAGGGTCAATCATTAAGGTACATACCTGACTGAAAATCAAGCTCTTCTCAGATCATGAGAAAGCATATTTTCTCAATTCCCTATTAAACAAAGAGCTGCTGTTAGAATGCACTACTGAGCAGGTATTCAAAATGTGCGTGCGTGTGTGTGTGTGTGTGTGTGTGTGTGTGTGTGTGTGTGTGTGTGTGTGTGTGTGTGTGTGTGTGTGTGTGTGCGTGCACGGGGGGGCACTGCAGTCAGTTAAACAGTTGTTTTAATCCTGTTTCTGGCTGAGACAGCACTAGTTCTCCCTCCTGCTGAACAAGGTAAGGATGGAGACTTTCCAAATGCCTCAGCATGTGGATCTGCTAATCCAAAGCAATAGATATCCTTCTTTAGATTACTTTTGCAGTATTCCAAACTGTTGGGGGTTACTCACCAAATAACCTGAATGTCTGACCAGGCTACCAAAGCCAAAACCTTCCACAGAGTCTAACATTTGTATGATGCAAGCCTGCAGGCTTAAGGGTACATAAGCAGACATATTAGCAAGAAAACTCCGGACTATTTTGTCACCAGTCCAAAAGCAGGTCTTGTGCACGTCTCCTTGTTCTATGCATGGCCGTTGGTGTCTTGTGCCTTCACTGGTTCAGGTAAGTGCTGTGTAGGGGAGCCTTCTTTGTTTTTTCTTTACAGGAATCTCCACACCCAGTGTCTTTTGCCTAGGTGCAGAGCATAATAGTAAAAACTGCCATATAGGTTCATAGGTTGGTACTAGGCTATCGGCCCTAGGGCCTATACAAGCCTAGCCATAACAATTCCCTGGCTATTTCTTCCCACACTATTTACTTCCCTGGACCCCTGTCTAGCAGGGTGACTGACGTGATCCCTGGTGTGAATTTCGTTTCTCCCATCCAATCATCAAGGTTCCTTTTGAAGAGGGCCAAAGAGGCGCTCTGCTTGACATGTATGGGCAGTCTGTTCCAGAGTCTGGGGAGTGTCTGGGTCAGGAACCTATCCCTCCAGCATGTTTTGTTTATTGTGATGACAATATTTAGATCCCTGGAGCGTGCATCAGTCAATCATTTGTATCCAAAACTCTTTGTACGTGTCAATCCTCATTTAATACTTGGAAACCAGCACTTAAGTGCCTCTCCCAAGCTAAAATGGCACATCTTTCCTCTCTTGATGTCCTGGTCATTTCAAAGAAAAAAATTCAAGAGGCCTAAGCCTGATCCTTTGACTGCCTTGTGAGGTTTCGGAAAGCCGCTGTCTGTTCAACTGTTTTAGTCTGCCTCTACCATGACCCTGCAAGAAGCCAGTATGGCATCTAATTCCTGCATGTCTGATGTGACTGATCTTACTGGCGCTGGAGAGATGGGCGACCCTGTCTTATTTCAGATGGACCTGATTGTACAACGGAAGGTGTTTCAAGGTCCTTAATTGAGGTATGTCAGGGTTTGGATCCACCACAACTTGTTAAAGCAGACGTGTCTCCCAAGAGGAAGAAACAGAAAAACAAGAATATTTCCTGTCCTCAGACATCCGAGAAAAGAGTGGATATAATTCTTCCAATGCCTGTTTAAGGCCATCTTGGCTGTCAAACCACCATCATTTGTCCCTTCTGCTCCTATTCCTGCTGCCACTCAGAAGAAACGTGGAGACTTCTACAGTGGAAGATGAGGCAGTGTCTGATTCAGACCAATGCTGTCTGGCCCATTCTTTCCAGATTCACTCTCTAGGCTAAGTGGCCTGTGATGAGGATATCTTATCCGCTGATTCTTCTGTGGAGGATATCTCTTTTGGAGAAGCCAAATCTGGCATGATAAAGCATTTTGAGTGGGAATCCCAACAGATTTCCGATCTACAAAAAAAGAGGTAGGGACCCTTGTGCCTGCATCTGTCCCTCCTGTCCTGGAGGCTTTTCTTGGATGCCTTTGCTTCTACTTCCTCTGCTTCTGATTCTCAACCCTCAATGCCTAAAGGATCTAAAGTCCTTAAGATTTAAACTTCCTTCATAAGAATCCTGTGGACAGATCCTTCTGCTTTTTCTGTGTCTATGGAGCCGTCAAAGCTATTGCCTCCCTGTAATGCCCTTCCCTCAGGTAAAGATAGCCAGACAGTAGACAGATTTGGAAAGAGGGTATACATCTCTTCCACTCTGTCTTTTAAGGGCTATATAAATTACCAGACTGAAATGATGACAAAATATCTACAGTCTGTTGTGGCTAATTTTGAATAAAACCTTGTCTTCTAGGGAAGTACCTGGCATTAAGCAGAAGGAGCAGGCCATGTCTATGTGATGGCTCAGGCTTTGCAAGTTGCTAAACATAACATAAGGTGCAGTTATGATGCAGTGGAAGCCTCTTTTAGTGCAGCTGCTACTAGATCTGTCATTAGAAGGTATGCATGGCTACATCCTCAGTCCTTTCCTGAGGACATTAATGTTAAGATACTAGATTCACCTCTGAATTGGGACCTGTTATTGGCCCTGATGCAGCCCACCTGTTTAAAGCCTTGCAAGAACATGGAAAATATTATGAAGGTTTGCACAGATTTCCCTAATACCTGGGATAGAAGTAAGGAAAAACCACCTGGCTAAGCCCACCTTCTTCTCTTGCAGGGAATTTAGACCCCCCACTCAAGGTAAAGAAAATGCTTAAAAAGAGATTTCAAGATAAACCGGATGAGAATTTAAGTCTGGGAGACCTCCCTACTCAGACAAATCAGTCTGATTAATTTCTGCTTCCTTCTGTCCCCTTGGTTCATCCCTCCCTCTGTCAAAAAGGTTAACATCATCTCTTTCAAACTGGTAGCTCACAACCTCATACAAATGGGTCCGTTTTATTATTCAGCAGGATTAGAGGATGACTTGGAAGGAAATGCCAACTTTCAAAGGCATTCCTCCACTCCCTCCCAATCAGGTAAACCTCCGAACTCTTATCCTACAAGCTGTGCTTAACCAAGGTACAATAGAACCTGTTCCACCACAATATGTAGAAAGATGGTTTTATTCTATACTTTTTGTAGTACACAGAAAGTAGAATGGAGACCTATACTAGATTTGTTCCTTAGCATTAACTTTCACAAGGTTTCTTCATTCAAAATGTCACTCAAGACTCTTGTGCCTTTCATTCTTCATTCCAGTCTTCCTTGTGTCTTTGGATATGAAGGATGCCTGTCTCCACATCTCAGTCAACCCTTCCTTCAGAATATTTCTACAATTTTCAGATTGTTCATCACACTTTCATTTCTCTGCTTTACCCTTTGAACTGTCTACAGCCTCAAAGGTATTCATGAAGTGCTTGGCACCCTGTCATTGTTTTTTGCAGAACTCAGGAAATTCTAGTATTCCTGCATCTAGATGACCTGTTAATACATGCACAGTTTTCAGTATATCCTTTAACAGCATCCCAGCTTTGCTGATGTTCTTCATCTCACATTGCTGCAGTCATAACCTGTGGGTAGTCCGCTGTCCTCGGTCGGCCCGAATACCAAAGTATTAGGCTGGCGTCGGTCATGGGCGCTCAGATCTGACGTCAGTGCGTCCTGGTATTAAAGCGCATGACCGACATCATATCCTCAGTCTTTTTTGCCGCATGGTCCAAAGCAGAAGCAGCGTTTGCAAGTGCCGTTCGGCGTTCTGAAATTTTCGTATTTTGAGTTTCAGACCGAAACCAAGTTGGGCTAAGTACCCCGTTGGGGAATATTTTTGTTTTTTCTTGCCTCAGTTAATTCCGGATGTCAGAAAAATTGAATAATTGTATTTCTTGTGGGAAACAGATACCGCATAGGGATTACCACTCTCTCTGTATTCCTTGTTTGGGGCCTGAGCACGACGTAGTCGGGTGTCGCTTTTGTGCTAGGTTTAATAAGCGCACCATTAAACTTAGGTTAGATTGTGCTAGGCTTGTCTTTGGTAAGCGGTGTAATTACAATATGCCGTCGGATCCTCCGACGCCCGCTACTGCTAAGAAGCGCAAGGAAAAATCGTTAAGGTCCAAGCAGGATGAGTCGTCCGTTCCGGACGCCGGTTCTTTAGAAACTACGGTGGAATCTGTAGATCCAGCCGAGGTTTCAGCTGAGTCTCAGGGGGAGACGTTAATTTTGCAAGATGTGGCCTCTCAGGAGTCAGGTCAGGCTGAGGGGGCCTCTCAGGTTGCTGTACTTCCTTCTTTGCCTAAGGTGGTTAGGCCTTCTCCTTCAGTCTCTAAGGTACCTTCTAAGGGCAGGCCTGGTTTGCCTTCCTCAGGTGTCAGTCCTAGTTCTGCAGGCTCTGTGCCTAAAAAACACATGCTTAAAATGGCAGAAGATTTAATTTCCTTAATCAGGGGTTCTATGCCCCCTCCAGATAAGAGGCCTAGGGTGGAGCCAGAGGTGGAAAGTTTGGAACAGGCTTCAGATTACTCAGAGTCTTCGGCTGAAGACACTCAGGATTTTCCTCCTTATTCTGATTCAGACGCAGAGGATTCCAGTCCTTCTGCTTCTCCTCCAAAGGATTTTTCTTTTTCAGAAACCCTGCATTCTATGAGGGAGCATTTTAAATGGGAAGGTCAGGATTTCTCGGATTCCCGAAAGAGGCTTAGGGAATTTTTGTTTTTACCACAACATCGGCCCTTAGCTATACCTCCTGTTTTGGATGTTGTTCAGGATGTTTTCTCTGAGGCTTCCCTTAATCCAGACTCTTTGCCTCCTGCGCCAGTTAAACCAGATAGGTATTGCAGAGTGCCTGAGGCTCATAAATATCTGTATAAGAGCCCAAGGGCTGACCCAGAAACTATTAGTCAGGGACCTAAGGGTGTCAGGGCTTCTGTTGTAAAGAATCCAGTTCCTATGGATAAAGATTCTAGAGCTTTGGATAGGTGGGGTAAAAAAGTGTACACTTCTTCCACTCTAGCAATGAGGGCTTTGAATTGCCAGTTTCATATGTTAAAGTACCAGAATTTTCTCCTTACTCAGTTAAAATCTAAGGTAGATGCTTTGGCAGAGGGCATAGAGTGTAAGGAATTACAGGATTTGGTTCATGCCTCTGATCAGGTGGGTAAGCATTCTTTGCAGTGTGGTTTCGATGCTCTACAGGCTTCTTCCAGGGTGGCTGCCACTGGATCAGTTATTCGCAGGCACGCCTGGCTTAAGGATCAGAATTTGTCAGAGCATGTTAAAGCTAGAATTTTGGATGCTCCTTTACAGTCTGAAGTTTTGTTTGGTCCTCCTGTGGAGTCTGTCTTAAAGAAAATGGAAGACAAGGCTAAGTCTATGCAGACTGTTAAAGATTTTTTGCAGGTGCAGCCCCCTAAGTTTAGCAGGAATTGGCCTACTAAGGGATGGGCTTACCCTTCTTCTGATTTACAGTCTAGGGGCAGATCTAGACGTGGTAGGGGCAGAGTTCAGGGTTCTTTCAGGCCTAGAACGTGGAGTTCCCCTGCACAATCTACAAGTGAGGGCAGGGGCCAGTCCTTTCGTAAACAGGCCCAATGACCTACATCTTCAGCTGCCAGATCCCTCCTGTCTGGCAGCTCCTTTGGGAGGAAAGTTGGCACTTTTCAAGCAAAACTGGCTTTTAGTCACCCAGGACAAATGGGTATTGGACATTATAAACCAAGGCTACAAGTTTTATTTCCACACATTGCCTCCTTTCAAAGGCATGCCAGACGTTCCTCCTCAGCAAAGGGTAGAGGCTCACAAACAGATTTCTTTACTTCTTCAAATGGGGGTATACAGCAGGTCCCTCTGTCAGAAGTGGGCCTAGGATTTTATTTTCGCCTGTTTCTTGTACCAAAGAAAGGAAACACTTGGAGGCCAATTTTGGATTTATCTATCCTCAACACATACCTGGACATTCCAAAATTCAAAATGTTGACGTTGCAACAACTTCTGCCTCTGTTGGGCAAAGATCACTGGATGGTAACTCTGGATCTCAAAGAGGCTTATCTTCATGTTCCTATCAGGCCCAGTTGCAGGAGATTCCTGCGTTTGGCTGGGACTTTACATTATCAGTTCTCTGCATTGCCCTTTGGCTTATCTACTGCCCAGGGTGTTCACAAAGGTTCTGGCTCCGTGATAGCCTTCTTAAGGTTAAGAGGAATACAAATTTATCCTTATTTGGACGATTGCCTGATTCTTGCTCAGGACAAAACAAGCTTCTTCACCATCTACAGTATGTTATGGCAGTGTTAAGGTGCCTAGGGTATTCTGTGAACGAAACAAAGTCCAGTCTAGTACCCTCTCAGGAAATGTGCTTTCTGGGTGTGAGATTGAATACAGCTTCCCAGATGGCTTTTTTGACCCCGGACAAGCAAAGGAACCTTACACTTTACTTCCAGCAATTGTCTCTACGGTCCAGGCTGACTGCAAGGACAGTCCTTCAAGCCTTGGGGTTCATGGCATCTTGTATTCTGGTGCTTCCCAATGCCAAACTGCATATGAGGAAGCTACAATGGTATCTCAAAAATGTATGGACACAACACTGCCATGATCTGGACACTGTCATTCAAATAATACCTTGCATTCAAAAGGAATTTTTGTGGTGGGCTCAGGAATGTCACCTAAACAAGGGACTCTCTGTGACCCGACCAGAGGCGAGTCAGATCTTAACGACAGATGCCTCGGACAAGGCTTGGGGAGCACACCTCAATGGAAAGTGGGTTCAAGACACGTGGCCTGCCAAATTTCAACATTTACATATCAACTTGAAGGAGATGTTAGCAGTCCAATTTGCATTGATGGCTTTCAAGGATTTACTTCACCCGGGACAAGTGTTGATTCAAACAGACAACACAACTGTCATGTGGTACATCAACAAGCAAGGGGGAACCCATTCGTACCCTCTTTGCAGACAAGCTATGATTTTGTGGGAGACTGCTCTCAGTTTGCACCTCACTCTTCAGGCAAGGTTTCTGCCAGGAGCACAGAACTCCTTAGCAGATGTTTTGAGCAGACAGATGGTGGATCCCCACGAGTGGAAGTTGGATCCTCATGTATTTCGACAGTTGACAGTGATATGGGGGACTCCAGGCATAGATCTGTTCGCTTCTCCACTAAATTTCCAGTTGCCAAAGTTTTGCACGAAGATGTTTCATCCAACAGCTTGGAAAGTGGATGCTCTATCATTCAGTTGGAGCAATCTTCACGTCTATGCCTTTCCTCCTCTGCCTCTCCTTCCCAAGGTGCTCTTGAAGGTCAGACAAGACAAGCCCTCCATGATTCTAATAGCTCCAGATTGGCCTCGACAGCACTGGTACCCTCTGCTGAGGAGTTTAGTACGGGAGCCTCCTTGGCCTTTGCCTTCAATTCCACACCTTTTGTCTCAGGTGGGCAATCATTTCCTCAATGTCAGGATTCAGTCCCTGCATCTAACAGCTTGGCATATTCTGTTCTAGAACCTGGAGGGTCGCAGCTTCCTCAAGTTTTGAATGTTATTTTGGAGGCCAGAAGGCCTAGTACAAGGAAAGTTTATGCTGATAAATGGAGGAGATTTTTTATTTGGAGCAAAGCAAAGAGCTTTGATGTTTCCAGGCCTGATTTGAGTGTTTCTCTTCAATATCTTACAGAATTATTAGACAAGGGTTTGTCTTTCTCCTCTGTAAAAGTTCATGCTGCAGCCATTTCTGCTCACTATGACTGTGACCCACCATTATTCTCTCATCCTTTGTTTAAGCAATTCCTTAGAGGGGCAAAGAACATAAGACCCCAGAGAGCTCCTACTCCTTCCTGGGATCTCAATTTTGTGTTGGAAAACTTACTTTACCTCCTTTTGAACCTGCAGCTACGCCTGAGTTAAAGTTTTTGTCTTGGAAGACTGCTTTTTGTTGGCCATTACGCCTGCTAGAAGGGTTTCTGAATTACAGGCTCTCATGGCAGTTGAGCCCTTCCTGATTTTTCATAAGGATAGGGTATCTCTGCGTACTAACCCTACTTTTATGCCTAAAGTGGTTTCAAATGTGGCCTTGAACCAATCTATTCATTTGCCTACTTTTTATGCTGATCCCCAAAATAAAGGGGAGAAAATTTTGCACACTTTGGATATTCACAGGCAGTTGCGTTATTATTTGAGCAGGACTAAAAGTTTCAGACAGTCTCAACAGTTATTTGTTTCTTTTGCTTTGGGCTCTCAGGGGAAACCTGTTTCTAAACAAACTATTTCTAAGTGGATTGGCCATTGTATTGCCTTTTGTTATTCTCATCATGGTAAGGAGATTCCGGCTGGAATCAGACCTCATTCCACTAGGGCTACTGCCACTTCTACTGCTTTTTTAAGGGGTGTAGCTACTAAAGATATTTTGGAAGCAGCTACTTGGAGTTCAGTGCACACTTTTTCTAAACATTACCATCTCCCTCTTTATTCCAAATCTAGGGCTGGATTTGCCACTGCAGTCTTACAGGGCTTATTAGCAGCTCCCAATGCTTTATGATTTTGCCAACCTCCCTTTTCTTTTGCTTTGGGATTCTACCCACAGGTTATGACTGCAGCAATGTGAGATGAAGAACATAGTACAGTTTTGTACCTACCATAAATGTAGATGTTCGAAGATCCACATTGCTGCAGTCCAATTTACCCTCCCTCCTTCCCCTCTATAGTTTGGAGTGGTTGTATGGTTTGGGTTGTAGATATTGTTTGTACATGGGTTTTGGAGGTTTTTCTATTTTAGGCTGTGGCCTTTCTTTTTAGGGCCTTCTGACATCTGGGGCAAGAAAAGACTGAGGATATGACGTCGGTCATGCGCTTTAATACCAGGACGCACTGACGTCAGATCTGAGCGCCCATGACCGACGCCAGCCTAATACTTTGGTATTCGGGCCGACCGAGGACAGCGGACTACCCACAGGTTATGACTGCAGCAATGTGGATCTTCGAACATCTACATTTATGGTAGGTACAAAACTGTACTTTTCCCTCCTTTAAAGTCTTGAATTCAGGATCAACGTAAAGTCCACTCTGTATCCTACCCAAGACTTTCTTTCTGAGTTGCAGACAGGATACACAACTCGTGTAGATCTTCCTACCACTAGAAAAGGTACAGAGCCTCTCCAGCTGCTTTCAGTCTGTGCTGTCCCTTCAAATGTAGACTGCAAGGGAAGTTCTCAAGACCCTGAGATTCATGGCAGCAACCATATCTATTGTGTCCTTCACCAGACTACATATGAGAAAGATTCACTGGTACCTGAAACTTTTCTGGCCCAGCATTCTCATCCTCTGTACACCTAAATCTCACTTCTCCCCTTTCCAAAGAAAGGATTTCAGTGGTGGATAGCACAGTTAAACCTCAGCCCAGGTCTTCTGTTCAGACCTGTAGATATCTCATCAGGAGCTACACACAAGATACCTCAGACATATCCTGAGGGGCATGGATGGGCTCCATGAGACACCATGGCCAGTGCCACCAAATTAGAGGGCAGATCACATAATCTTGAAGGAGATGCCGGCTTTGATTCAGGCCCTGCAGATACTGTCTCACATCTTGTTCCAGATCCCCTCAGAATTTTCACAGATAACATTAATCTCAGGTAGCACATAAACAATCAATAGAGGCAAAGTCTTGTCAGCTAAGCAGATTGGCTCATCTAGCTTGGGGACAGGCCATGAAAGCTACCCTGTCCTTCCAAGTAGTTTGTGTTCCCTCTTAGAACAACATCCTGGTGGTCTTTCTTAACAGATCAAGGGAAGACCCTCACAAATGAATGTTGAACAAAGATGTCTTCCTAGACATTGTCCACAAATGGGGTATCCCTCAGGTAGACCTATTTGCCCTCATTCCCAGCAGACAACTACAGCCGTTTTATTCCAGGACTCCTAACTGTCAGACATGAAGGATGAATGTCATTTCCTTTACTAGGAAAGGGAGATTTCTTTATTCCTTCCCTCTTCAGCCACTGCTCCCGAAGGTCTTGTTAACGATCCAAAGAGAGACTTCAAAAATCTTGCTGGTGACTTCCTTTTGGCACAGGCTGCATTGGTTCCCACTTCTCTGCCACCTAGCTAGGGCTCATCACCACAAGTTAACCCACAGATGCACTTGCTGACGCAACACACAGGCTCACTACTGCATCTTGCTCATTCATCTCTATCTGACATCATGGATGATAGAATTCTGATCACCAATTTTCTGAGAACATTCTACAATTAAGGAGGCAAGGAAACCTACTACTAGAAAGTCTTGTATATCCAAATGGAAAAGATTTTCTTTGTGGTGTCATGCTAGAAAACAGGACCCTATACAGTCTGGAGTTCCTGCCATCCTATTTTATTTGTGTGAGCTGCTTAAAGCTGGTCTTGTCTATTCAGTTAAGGCACACTTATTTATTGATCATTTCTGCATTCTTACTTCTATACTCTCCTCTTATTTGCAGATTGGAGATAAAACTGTTTCTAAAGGTGTTTTTCATTTAAAACTTCCCAGGAAAGCTATTCTGCTATCTCAGAACCTTTAATTTGTCATAGAAACACTTTACCTCCCTTTGAACCACCAGTTTCTGTCTCTCTCAAATGTTTTACCTGGAAAGCCATACTTTGGCTAAGAAGACGAGGCGACTTCCAACTACCCAAACATAGACTGGGAGCATTACTCTAGCTCCAACACCCTAGCCCAAAGGTTCCTAGAATTTATAAACTCAAATGCTATGGAACAACATACCACTCCCACAAGAGGGGAAAACATACTGGACCTGATCATCACCAACATGGGGACTCTATGCTCCAGACCAGAAGTGTATCCCTCATTGGTAAGATCAGACCATAAACTAATCTCACTGGATATTCACATCCAGACTCCACCCCCTGCCCTGAAAACCACAGTGAAAAACTTCTCTAATGCAAATTTCACACTCCTCAAAACCGAGGTGGAATCCTTCAAAGCCCCCGGGCCTGTCGGCCCAGACCACAGAATCCTTTATAAACGCATTCTATGAACACCTTCAGGAATGCATGAATCATGCAATCCCAAATAAAACCAAGTCCCAATCCTCCAATGGCAGACATCCTCTCTGGTGGACCCCAGCCATAAACAAACTATACAGTAGAAGGAGGAAGCTACTACATGATAGAGCAAAATCCCAAAAAGGGAAGGCATCTCTGATCAGTATTAGCAAAAAACTACGGGCACTCATAAAATCGTCTAAGGCCAGCTTTGAGAAAAAAATTGCACAGGACACTAAGGATAATCACAAGGCTTTCTTTAGTTATGTTAGGAACCTGGGTGGGAATTCCCAGATATTCACAGAATTAGTCCAAAATTACAAAAAATACATTGAACCCACAGACATTGCCAACATCGTAGCTGACAGGTTCAGCGCAAACTTCTCCCCCCCTCCCCACCAAAAGGGCAAATATCTATCCCAGCAGAGTGCTGCCCCCCTGACATATCAGATGCTCAGGTAAGAGCTGCCCTCTCCAAAGCAAAAAACACAGCATCAATGGGACCAGACGGTGTCCCGGGCTGCGTCCTACATGAACTCCAAGAAGAGCTAAACCCAAACATAAAACTACTGTTCAATCTCAGCCTTACTACAGGATATGTACCCAAAGAGTGGCGTACAGCAACAGTGGTCCCTCTCCACAAAGGTGGTGCCTCAACGGATCCTGGAAACTATCGCCCCCATAAGCCTGACTAGCTTGGTCTGCAAAGCTATGGAAAGGATCATCATGGACCTCATAAATAAAGATATTGGGGACCTACAGACAATGGATCCTACCCAGTTTGGCTTTAAGGGCAGATCCTGCCTCTTAAACCTGGCTGATTTCTTTGAAACAGTCACTAAGGCCATTGACGAGGGGAAGGTGGTCCACACAGCCTACCTGGACCTCGCAAAAGCCTTCGATACAATACCCCACTCGGGCATTATAGATAAGCTCACCAGCTTAAATATAAACCCCTATGTCACTAGATGGGTTGCAAACTGGCTGAAGGACAGAACCCACATGGTTAGAATTGCTGGAGCCATGTCAGACTCCAAACCAGTTACAAGTGGCGTCCCACAAGGCTCAGTCCTGGGACCTCTCTTGTTCGGTATATATTTCTCGGAGGTACAGGCCAACACGGAAGGACTGTGGCTGACCAAGTTTGCAGATGACTGCAAACTGGGCGCCATAATCGACACTGCAGCCGACACAAGCATCCTCCAAAAGGGCCTCATAGAAACAGACAACTGGTGCCAGAGCCATGGCCTCAAGCTAAACGCTAAAAAGTGTATAGTCATCCCCTTTGGCAAAAACAAAGTGCCCACAAATTACTACATAGGTGGTAATCCATTAAGTACAGAAGAAGTAATTAGGGACCCAAGTTGATAGCAATCTCTCATTTGACAACCACGTGGCCAAAGTGGTTAGAAAAACATTTTATATAGCCCACCTAATCATGAAGGGATTCACATCTAGATCAGGGGAGGTCATCGTGCCTCTTTACTCATCCCTCATCAGGCCCATAATTGAGTACAGTGCCCCTTTTGGGGATGTACCTTACCAGACACCTGCAGCAACTGGAAAGACCCCAAAAGTACCTCACCAAGAGGATCAAAGGGCTCAAACAGATGCCATATGCTGCCCGGTTAAAGAAACTCCAGCTCTACTCAGTGGCATACCGCCTGCTCAGAGGCGATCTGTGCCTGATGTATAAAGCCATGTCCAACCCGGAATTAATGGACATGCTGCACCTCAGAAAATCCAAATCCCATCGAGCTACGCGCTCGAGAGACTTGAACCTCAGCACTGAAATAAATAGGACATGCTGGAGGGACAGATTCATAACCCAGAGGCTCCCTTCACTCTGGAATAAAATCCCAGTCCAGGTTAGGCAGAGTCCCTCATTGACTCTCTTCAAGAGGAATCTTGATGAGTGGATGGGAGATCGTAGGTTTACCCCGGGTATCACTTCTGTGTCACTGTTAGACAGAGGCACAGTATACTAACCCTCGAAAAAGGGCATAACAAAATTATTTTAAAATGGATGGCGAAAGCCAAACACACTCTGGCTAGGCTTATAAATGCCCTAGGGCAGATAGCCTAGTATGAACCTATAAGAGTTTAAGGTCCTAATGGTGTCCTCTCCTGTCTTTATTTTTCATAAGGGTAGAGCGTCTCTGAGGGCCAGTGCTTCATTTATGCCTAAGTTGGTCATTGAGCTATCCCTCAATCAGGCCATCAATCTTCCTTCCTTTTTCCCTAATCCTCAGAAGAAAGGAGAGAGAATTGTCCATTCTTTGGTTGTACACAGGTAGCACAGATTTTGCTTAGACAAGACCACATCCTTTCGCAAGACTGAACAGTTTTTCCTTTCAGGAAGTCAACTTGGGAAGCCTGCAGGTAGCACATATTTTGCTTAGACAAGACCACATCCTTTCGCAAGACTGAACAATTTTTCCTTTCAGGAAGTCAACTTGGGAAGCCTGCTTTCTAAACAAATTATTACTAACTGGATTTCTAAGTCCATTTCCTTTTGTTAAACTCGCCACTGGAAGTATCGGCTTTCTGCTGTTGAACCACATTCCACTAGAGCAGTGGCGGCCTCTGTAGCCTTTTACACAAGAGCCACCCTAGAAGCAGCAACTTGGCTTCTGTACATACCTTTGCTAAACAATACAGGATAGATGCTTTCTCTAGATCCAGAATCTCCCTTGGATTGATTGACAGTTATCCTATGACTTATTCCTCCAGCCAGCCATACTATTCACTAAGCTTTGTGAGTCACCAAACAGTCTGGAATACTGCAGCAGTAACATAAGGAAGAACATATTACAGTTGTGTAAGTACTTCGCATAACAGTAAATGTCTTGATGATCACTGTTGTAGTATTTCTTCCCACCCATTCCATCCCCCTTATGAGTCTTTTACAGTAAACCAGAACGCAAGCAACCGGCAAAAAAAAAAAAAAAAAATCAAAGAAATATAGTACAGTTTTCACTTGTTGCACTTGTTTTCCCCCCGCTGAAACGCACCTTGCGTTTTTAGAGTTTTAGAATTTTAAAAAGGAAAATAAGAATAAATTCCCTCTCTCCCCAACCTGACAACAAGTCAAACCAAGCAAATAGGATAGGGTACAGTGTTAATCAGGCCTGTATTTAATAGTAACTCTCAAGCAACCAGAAACTACAATTGTCTGGCATTTACTGTACCAGGTTTTGCCTTCTCTTCATGGATAGAGGGGGAGCCATCCTCTACCTTTTTCCCCCTCTAAAATGACCTTACTCTGTCCTGTTTCCTTAGGTGTCTCCAGGTCTTTAGATAGCCTGAGGTTTTCTTGCTCATACATCACTTGTGTACCCTTACATCTGCTGGCTTATGTCATATGTCAGGTGTATGGCTTCATGGAAGGTTTTGCATTTGATAACCTGGCTGGACGTCTAGGTTATTTGTCAAGATGACCCCCCAGCAATTTGTAATACTGCAGCAGTGATCAGCAGGACATTTACTGTTATGGTAAATTCCTGTACAACTGTACCTTCTTTCGTACAACCCAGCCTGAAAATTGTAAGGCTGACAGCTTGGATGATCCAGCCCTTTGCCTCTTTTAAGCACAAGTTTTATGAGGAACAAAACAAAACTGTCCTCTTATAATAAAATAGCCAGATTCGCCACTAGCAACAAATCATCAACCCATCACTGTGCACCTCTCCACAAACTAAACTGGCTAGAGCTTCCCAACTACCTCTCCTATACTCAGCTCACCTATGCACACAAACTCATTTTTCACCCCTCCTTCTGTCCCTCCCTCTCCTCTACCTTTAAAATGCACCACCCACAAAGACTCCTAAGATCTAGCAATCAAAACCTAATAGAAGTGTACAAACCCCTTCTCCCCCAGGACAAAACTTCCTGTCCTTTACCCTAGCACGCCTATGGAACTCCCTCCCTCGTACCATCACTAGCCTCCCGTCCTTTAAAAAATTGCTTCACTCACATCTGACATCCACATGGGAATGTTCCTGCTCTCATCCCTCATAGCCTATTCTCCACTTCCTACAGTCATCCATCTCATATATTCCAGATAACTTCATATTTGCATCTAGCAAATTCTAAGCCTACTGCAACTAACTTCTTATTATCCTCTAATCCTATTTCATCTTAAGAAACTGTATATTTACTAGAGCAATGTTCTCCTTTTATATAAAATATATATATATATATATATTATTGTAACCTCAGTAATTTTTGTTTTGTCTTAGAACCAGAAATAGTTAAATTGTAAATTGCTGTAATCTTTGTGTTGGAGCTTTTCTCCCCAGGACTCCATTGAAAACGGGTTCTTTTGGCCCAATGGACTATCCTGGTTAACCAACTGCAAAAAAAAATAAATAAAAATAAATAAAAAGTGCTTGCTATCTTAAGGAAGGCTAAAACAATCTATAAACTAAGAGAAAATTCTAGCCAACCTAGAATTTCCACCCAGTGACCCCTCAAACCTGTTGTATTAGAGGCACATAGTATATATGCAAATGACCCTTATGAACATTAGGTGTTTTAGCTGTATGGCAATTCTGAATGCCCATGACTTTTTTTTCTTTTTAAGTCGTTCAGTAGACAAATTCAGGCCAATAAAGCCAGACACCCCTGGGGTTGGGGTGAGTACAAAATCATCACTTCCCTTCCCTATTTTTTAACCATTGAAGGCAACCCCACCTCCCCCCAGGACTGCCTACTATCTGGAAAGGAAGTTTATTTTTTCCTGGTTGTTCAGCCATCTTTGGGAGCATATTCTACCTGAGCAGCCAGTGTTTTTACTTCTGGCCAGACCCCTGCAGTTGAAAAAAAAAAATGAACATTGTGTGGATGTACATTTTATACCACAGATGTGTTGGTGTCCAAGTGGGAGGTGTTTGCCTGACCTGAAAGGGTAAGGATAAAGCTCTGGAAGTCAGAGTGGATGTTGTGGTGCAAGTCCCAACAGTTTACCACTACTGCAAGAGAGAACATAGAGTGCAATGAAAAAGTATTTGCCCCCTTCCTGATTTCTTATTTTTTTGCATGTTTGTCACACGTAAATGTTTCAGATCATCAAACAAATGTAAATATTGGACAAAGATAACCCAAGTAAACACAAAGTGTAGTTTTCAAGTGATGATTTTATTTATTAAGGAGAAAAAGCTGTCCAAACCTACATGGCCCTATGTGAAAAAGTAATTGCCCCCTATACCTAATAACTGGTTGTGCCACCCTTAGCAGCAACAACTGCAGTCAAGCGTTTGCGATAACTGGCAGGGAGTCTTTCACATCGCTGTTGAGGAGTTTTGTCTCACTCTTCTTTGCAGAATTGTTGTAATTCAGCCATATTGGAGGGTTTCCAAGCATGAACCGCCTTTTTAAGGTCATGCCACAGCATCTCAATTGGATTCAAGTCTGGACTTTGACTAGACCACTCCAAAACATTCATTTTGTTTTTTTCAAGCCATTCAGAGGTTGACTTACTGGTATGTTTTGGATCATTGTCCTTCTGCAGAACCCAAGTGCGCTTCAGCTTGAGGTCATGAACTGATGGCTGGACATTCTCCATCAGGATTTTTTGGTGGAGAGTAGAATTCATGGTTCCATCGATCACAGCAAGTCGTCCAGGTCCAGAAGCAGCAAAGCAGCCCCAGACCATCACATTACCACCACCATGTTTGACTGTTGGCATGATGGTCTTTTTCTGAAATGCTGTGTTACTTTTACGCCAGATATAACGGGACGCACACCTCCCAAAAAGTTCAACTTTTGGTTCTTCAGTCCACAGAATATTTTCCCAAAAGTCTTGGAGATCAAGATGTTTTTTGGCAAAAGTGAGATGAGCCTTTATGTTCTTTTTGTTCAGCAGTGGTTTTCGCCTTGGAACTCTGCCATGCATGCCATTTTTGTCCAGTCTCTTTCTTATGGTTGAGTCATGAACACTGACCTTAACTGAGGCAAGTGAGGCCTACAGTTCTTTAGATGTTGTTCTGGGTTCTTTTTTGACCTCTTGACTGAGTTGTCGCTGCACTCTTGGGGTAGTGTTTGTAGGCCAGCCACTCCTGGGAAGGTTCAGCACTGTTCCATGTTTCTCCATTTGTGGATAATGGCTCTCACCGTGGCTCGCTGGAGTCCCAAAGCTTTAGAAATGGATTTGTAACTTTTTCCAGACTGATGTCAATTACTTATGTTCCAGAATTTCTTTAGATCGTGGCATGTCGTCTTCCTTTTTGGGATCTTTTGGCCTACTTCACTTTGACAGGTTCTATTTAAGTGATCGCTTGATTCAACAGGTCTGGCAGTAATCCCGCCTGGGTGTGGCTAGTGAAATTGAACTCTGCTTTCCCAAAAATGTGATTAACCACAGTTACTTCATGATTTAACATTTCACATAGGGCCATGTAGTTTGGATAGTTTTTTTTCCCGTAATAAATAAAATCATCACTTAAAAACTGCATTTTGTGTTTACTTGGGTTATCTTTGTCTAATATTTGTCTAATATTTAAATTTGTTTGATGATCTGCAACATGTAAGTGTGACAAACATGCAAAAAAAATAAGAAATCAGGAAGGGGGCAAATACTTTTTCATTGCACTGTAGTCAGACATATATTCTTATACACAGCTGTACTTATCCTCCTTCTGCTGAGTTCTTGCAACTTTTGAGCGTTTCTGTTCCCTTCGTTGATGCTGGAATTTAGTGCAAATAAATAGGCTTTTTTTTCTCAACTCCACTTATGTATTTTAGTGAAAGTTTGGACATCCTTTCTTTCTTAAGATATTGCTGTTCAAACTTTTTTTGACAAACTTACTTTTGGTAGCTGCTTACTTGAAAGAGTCATCACATTCTGGGTTTTTTGTTTAGTTCTGACTGTAAAGCTAGTGAATGCAGTAGTTGTGCCATACTTTTAAATGGTCTGTTAAAAAAAAAAGTAAGGGCAAATGCTTTAAATTTGTTTCTTGTTAAAAAGTAAGCAATGGGAGTCTACTAAAGAGTTTTATGCAACCTTGATAAGTAAGAGATTTTTTTTTTTTGCTTTGCCTTATCTTGCAAACCTGTATTGATGACTGAAATGAAGACACTTCAGGTGTAGGTGAAACAAGGTGTTTGCTCCTCTCAGTTTGAGAGCTTCCAACTAGCATCCTTAAGATCATAAGATCTCCCAAAAAAAGAAGGCAACCAGTGAAAAAAGGCGTAACTAAAATATTAGTTGTCTGAGAATGAGCAGGCAGAGAGCATGAAGCCTCAGTGACCCTGCCAGCCCTGTAGTGGACTGGCACTGTCAGCCCCATTGAGCTATTGCATTTTTAGTCCCTGCTCACACAGCCTTCTTCAGTGATCATGGGTGCCGGAATCATAGAGCGAGGTGGGAGGGGAGCCCCCCACTTTTGCAGATCATCTCATTTAAAAAAAAAAAAAAAAAAAAAAAAAAGCCACGGTTCAAAAGTCAGATGCAGCTGAATGATTCAGCTGCATCTATTCTAGCATGTCTTTTTTTTTCAATTTCCCGACCGAATAACTACCGGCAGCCAAAAAGACAAACTATAGCTAAACTATGCCTTCTATAGCTATAGGCGCCAGAAGTAGTAGTAATGTTAGTGTATGCATTGCATTTTTATTCTGTATTTCAAATATACAGAATAGAAAACATAGGAAGTAACAGTACATGAGTTTACTGTACAAGGAATTGCTGGCTGTTCCCATGGTGGTGTGAGAACAGTGTGAAAGTTGGTGAAATATTTGAGGCATTGCTTAGAATGATATTTACAAATTGTCATCATGGTTTCAAAACATTTGCAGTCTGTTATTTTGGTGTTAAAATGGGCTCTGACGTTTGGTACCACTTGAGATTGCATAGTATTCCAAGATGTTGATGACTGTTTCTAGAGGTCATTTGTACATAATTACAAGTATGCTTTGACCAAGGATGTATTCAAGTTGTTTAATGTCTGGAATAATTTATGTGCTAGAGTTTGTAGGTACAATGCTATTGGATTTATATCAAAAAGGGCCGTAGCTCCAAAGTGATAGTGATGGCCGTTTAATGCTAGTTCCATTTATTTTATGCAATAAAGCAATATTTCTTGTGTGTAGCTCCAAATCAACATTTCTTGTGTGTAGCTCCAAAGTGGTATTTTGTGTGTGTGTGTGTGTGTGTGTGTGTGTGTGTGTGTGTGTGTGTGTGTGTGTGTGTGTGTGTGTGTGTGTGTGTGTGTGTGATTGGGCTCAAACCCTGTACCTTAGGTTACAGGGTCCTGCATTTTCTACCCACACCACCACATGTAATTCAGGGAGTTTGGCTCATACTTCTGGTCTGTTCCTCTTAAGATTTGTGGCTTTCTGGCAAATCATAATGAAAGCCCTTTAAGTTTCAGTCTTACCATCTTTTTATTTGGAAACGCACAGTAACACAAAACACTATTTTAGCAGCTTTCTAAGATTATACAAGCAATATTTAAAATGTGTCCTCAGTTTCAGCCCTTTGCCCCCCCCCCTCCAAAATAACTTTTGGCTTTTTTCAGATTTCTTCTGCTGTGAAATTGAAAGATTTAGTTGTGTTAAGTGGATGGTGCAGTGGTAGTGTTGTTGCCTCACAACAAGAGGTTATGTGGTTTGATCCTTGGCTGGGGTGCCTTCTATGTGGAGTCTGTATGTCCTCCCCTGTATTTATGTGGGTTCACTCTGGGTACTCTGGTTTCCTCCCATGTTACAAAGACATGCATCTGGAACATTTCTCCCTGGGCCTCTGCCCTCTGCTGAAAATTGGCCTTCTTCCAAGTCTGACTTTCCTGGTTAAAAAAATGTTAAATAAATAAAAATGTTTACAAGGAGTTGAGAGCTTCAGGGGAAGAGAAGTTTTGCTCTGCTTATTCCAAGACCATTTGTATTGTTAGCACAACAGGTAGTAGCTTACTTTTGATGCAGAAGGCTGTGGGTTCTACTCCCACAGTATGCAGATAGATCACTGATAACTGTACTATGTTGTATTTTAAAGGGAATGGATGCTACACTCTTGTGAATGTCCTCCTTTGGAGGAGTTGCCTAGTAACTATGAACTTAACAGTTTGCCATCCATTCCCTGTTGCAATATTATTAGCTTATCATTTTTTAATATAGCATAGGCAATTTATTCTTCAAGGACAACAGCCAATTTATTTTTAGATGAAACAGTGAAATATAGAGTTGTTTCCTAGCAGCAACCTCTTCATTAGTTAGAGATCCCTTAAATGTGGAATTATTTAGATGACTTACATCTGCAGACATTTTGCATATTTACTGATATTGGTGGCCCATTTACGCATGTCTTTCGAACGCCCACCCAACCGTGGGGAGGACATGCAGACTCCACACAGAAGGCACTCCCCGCACTCCAGCCGAGAATCGAACGGGAGAACCTCTTGCTGTGAGGCAACAACGCTACCACTGCACCACGGTGCGGGGAGTGCCTTCTGTGTGGAGTCTGCATGTCCTCCCCGTGGTTGGGTGGGCGTTCGAAAGACATGCGTAAATGGGTGTGCCTTCATTGAAGGTTGAACGTCAAGCTGGCACTTCGGCGTTCGTGAAAATCTACTGCCAGTCATTAGCGGGCCGAAGTTCCGCTGTGGCAACCCCTAACCGGGAAAAGCCGAAAGACAAACAACAACTGATATTGGTGGATTATGAGAAGTCTGAGTGGCCTTTTATGGTTGAAATTTTCTAAAATGGGTTTTGTTTTGTCATCATTGGTTCATACATTTTGTTTCATTGCTTACTGGAAGACTGTTCAAAACTACAGATTTACAACACATTCTAACAACTGGTGCTGTATTACACAAGTAATATCATTTAATACAATCAGGAAGGTGAATCGAGGAATGCATACGTGTATGCATGTCCCTAAAAATGTGTTTGAAAACAGCCGAGGAAAGTGTGCAAGGCTCAAAATCATGGGCAAATTTTAAGCTTTACTCTTGTTACCAAAGCAATGGATGAGGGTAAAACAATTCACATCACATTACCTTGACCTGGCCAAGCCCTTTGACAATCCCCTGCTCAGGTGTAATACAAAAGATGAATAATGTAGGAGCAAACACTTACATCACCAGCTGCATTGCCAATTTGGCTCACAGGATGCAGGAGATCAAAACAGGGGAAGAGACCAGTCACCAATGGAGTCCTTCGGGGTTCGGTGCTGAGACTTTTTCTGTTTGACATATACATCTCAAAAGTAAAATGAAACACCAAAGAGCTTTGGCCAGCTAAGTTTGGGATGACTGCAAGCTAGGAGAAGTTATTGAATCCCTAAATGACTTAACCATCATGCAGGAAGGTTTGTCCCAAATAATAACTGGTGTCAAAATCATGACAATGCCCTCTGAGAACTGATCCAATTGTTTGGCATTTGGGAACTTGTATGTACAGTGACCTAACTTTTGACCAACATGTGTCCAGAGTCATAAGAAATCTTTCTGTATTGCACAGCTTGTAAACAGATTGTGACTAGATCTAGAGATGTTATTGTCCCCCTTTACAAAGCTCTCATTATGTCAATCATTTTGTATAATTCCCACTTTGGCATGTATCTGTCCAGCCCCATGCAACAATTGGAATACCTTCAGAGATACCTTACTAAAAGGATACAAGTCCTAAACAGTAGGTCTTGCATGGACCACCTGAAAAATTTATTACTATACTCAGTGTCCTACAGAGTGCTTAGAGGTGACATGTCTGGCATACAAGGCATCCTCCGACATAATACAGATGGACCTACTGAACATCAGCAAGTCAAATGGCATCAGAAATACTTAGTCCAGGTATCTGAACTGAATGTTGTGGAGAGATGGATATATATCACAGAGGCTACCACTTTTCTGGAACAGACTATCCATAAATAGAAGTTATGTCCTTACCATAACGTTCCATGTGGAGTGTTCATCTCGCCTTTGTTCTTACACATGGGTTCGGAGCCGATCCTCGGCTCCGTGCCGGCCTCTTGCAAGCTCTGCATCGAGAAGAAGCTCGAGACAATCTAATACCCACAATCCCCCTCTGCCTTTACCTCAGATCTAGTTTGCAAGCAAACCAATCTACAGAGAGAGCACATTCATGCTTACATCACATATGCACAGAAAGAATCTATACATAACTATATATATATAAGCCAAATAGACATATATATATAAATATATATGCCAACTATGTACACAACATTGCAACAGCAGCAAAATGCTCCTGGCCAGGCATCAAAGAACGTTCTTCCTAAGGGTGGGAGGGTGGGACTGTAAGAACAAAGGCGAGATGAACACTCCACATGGAACGTTATGGTAAGGACATAACTTCTATATGTGATAGTGTTCAATCTCGCCGTTTGTTCTTACACATGGGTAGCGTCCCTAGCTCCTTATTCCTGAGGAACTCACGGGAGAACGTTCTTGAGCACAGTGGAACCAAAGGTTGCCCTGTCCCTAGAAACCTTGTCTACCTTATAATGAGAAATAAATGTATGTGGCTTAGACCAAGTAGCAGCCGCACAAATAGCGTCCAGTGGTAGGCGGGCTGCATGAGCCAAAGATGTAGACACTGACCTTGTGGAATGTCCTTTGGGTTTGTGCAAAAGGGTTTGATTTGAAGAATCATAGACATAGATTATACAATCCGTTAACCATTTAGAAAGAGTTCTTTTGGTAACTGCAAGTCCTTTCCTGCTATCAGCAAAAGCCACAAAGAGTTGATCAGTTTTTCTGTGATCTTTTGTTCTATCCAAGTAAAATCTTAGTTGTCTGTGAACATCTAATTTATGCAACATGTACTCCATTTTGTTGGAGTGATTTTTGAAGAAAGTGGGTAATTCAATGGACTGATTAATATTGTTAATAGAACACACTTTAGGGAGGAAGGATGAATTGGTTCAAGAGAAACTCTGTCAGAGTGAAAGATCAAATAAGGGTGCTTGATGGAGAGAGCCTGAAGTTCAGACACTCGCCTAGCGGAAGTAATGGCTACCAAAAATAGAGTCTTCCAGGACAAAAATTTTAATGGGCAAGAAGAGGCAGGTTCAAAGGGGCAACATTAATTTAGATAACAACAAGTTTAGACTCCAAGGTGACGTAGGAGATCTGACTGGTGGTCTAATATGGAAAACCCCTTTTAGAAAGGCTTTACAAAGTCTGTGAGCCATAACAGGAGCTCCACATTCTTCCACATGGAAATTTGAAATGGCTGCCAATTGAACTCTCAGTGTAGCAGGAGAAGCACCCTGATGGAATAAGTCCGTTAAAAACTCTAATATTTTATTCAAGGGAGCTGTAAAAGGATCCACTTGGTGTGTATTTGCCCAGAATACAAATCGCTTCCATTTACTAGAATATGTTTTAGTAGTGGAAGCTTTATGAGAAGCCACCAATATATCCTGAACTGCTGGCGACAAAAGATCAGACCTGGCTAAGTTGGGAATTGGAGCAGCCAAGCTGCTAGATGGAGGGACAGGAGTCTGGCATGGGGAGCCCCTGATGAGTGAGTCAATAGATCTGGCTCTGGGTCCAGAATCCAGGGTCCCCGAATGCAGTGAGTCTTCAGGAAGGGAAACCAAATTTGACGAGGCCAGAATGGGGCAATGAGGATTATTGTCCTGTGTAGGTTTCTGGCTTTCTGGAGAAACTTTGGTATCAGAGGAAATGGAGGAAATGCGTGCAGGAGTCCCGGGGCCAATCGTGAACCAGTGCGTCCCTGGGGACTTCCCTGGAGGGGGTAATAGGGCAAAGTAGCTCCTGCATTTGGCGTTCATTGGAGACGCAAACAGGTCGCAGGAAGGCTGGCCCCACGTGCGAAAAATCCTTTTCGCTACTGACTGTTTTAGGGACCACTCGTGCGGTAACAGAATTGCTCTGCTCAGCCTGTCGGCTATGACGTTGGATGACCCCGGGATGTGCGTTGCTATTAGAAAGCGACCCGTGGACTCCGCCCACTGCCAGATTCTCATGGCCTCTCTGCATAGCTGATAGGATTTGGTTCCCCCTTGCTTGTTTATGTACCAGACTACGGACATGTTGTCCGTCTGAACTGCAACAGTTCCCAGAGGAAGAAGGGGAGCAAAGTGTTGCAACGCTAGAAACACTGCCCTCAACTCTAGAACATTGATGTGCAGATTGTACTCCAAATTGGTCCACTCGCCTTGGACTGTCTGTCCCTGAAAGATGCCCCCCCACCCTATCAGGGAAGCGTCCGTGGTCACCGTAACTGTGGGCGTGGGTAGCACAAACGGTCTCCCCTTGGAAAGGTTGCACGTTTGAAGCCACCAGTTTAGATCTGTTTTGCATGTCTTTGTTATAAGAATCTCGTGTGTTAGAGGTAGTTGTTGAAACGACCATTGTGCAAACAGCAGCCATTGTAGGACTCTCATGTGCAGCCTTCCCAAGGGAATTGCAATAAGGGAGGCTGACATGAGGCCCAACACTTTCAGTACTAGTTTTGCAGGAGATTTCCTTGACAAGAGTAGCAGACGTATATGAGTCTGAAATGATAATATCCTTTCTGGGGGAAGCCTCAGAATCAACTGACGTGTGTTTAATTCTGCTCCTATGAACAAGATATTTTGTGATGGCTGAAGTAAGGATTTTCCGAAGTTTACGGAAATCCCTAGGTGAACACACAGTTGAAGAGTAAAGTCTCTGGCCTGTAATAGTTGACGCTGGGTGGTGGCAGAAAGGAGCCAGTCGTCCAGATACGGAAACACCTGGAATCCTTGGCGTCTCAAGTGAGACGCTACCACTGCCATGCATTTGGTGAAGACCCTGGGGCTGAGGTCAGACCAAAGGGCAGGGCTCGAAATTGAAAGTGACTGGCCCCAGCCGAAGCGCAGATGATCTCTGGATGCCCTGGCCATTTTGATGTGGTAGTATGCATCTTCTAGATCTATTGAGCACATCCAGTCGTCCTTCTGTAAGAATGGAAGGATCGATTGAAGCGTGACCATTCGGAACTTTTCTTTCCTGACGAAGGTATTGAGGTAGCTTAGGTCCAGAATGGGCCTCCAGTCCCCTGTTTTCTTTGGAACTAAAAAAAAACCTTGAGTAAGTCCCGAATCCTTGCTGGTCTGCCGGGACTGGTTGGATGACTCTTTTTTCTAGCAGCTTTGAAATTTCTATGGCTGCTGGCTCTCGCAGATGGGGCGGTACATCTGGGAGTCTTTTCTTTGGAATGGAATGAGATAGAAAGGGTATGTTGTAACCTCTGGTAACCACGCTTTTTACCCACTCGTCTGTAGTTAAATTTTGCCAGGCCTGAGGGTATAAAGCTAAGCGACCCCCGACTGCCTCCAGAGCAGGACAGTCGGGCCTCCTCTCAGGAGTGCTGGAAAGGTTTACCAGGGAGTGTCTCCCTGTCACCTTGATGTTGCGGACCCCTCTGCCACCAGGGCGTCTTCCACCTCTACCCCTCCTCTGCCTCTAGAGGCGTCTCCCTGTGTGCCTGGGAAAGATCCTTGGGGTTTTCGAAACCACATTTTTCCACCACGTTGCCCTTTGGGGTACGGTCTGGTTGGGGTGGAAAAACGGACTCCGACAGCAGACAGAGTCTTTCCCTCCTGTTCACACCGGGTAAGGGTCTCCTTTACTTTGGGGCCAAAGAGAGTGGCACCGTCAAATGGGGCGTTAGTAAAGGAAGACTTGAAGGCTTCCACAAAGGAGCATAAGCGCATCCAGGATTGTCTGCGAAGAGCAATCGCTGAAGCTGCTGCCCTACTCGAACCTTCGGCTGTGTAGGAAATCAGCCTCATGGACGAGTTAATAATCGAAGTAAGGGTATTAAGTTGCGCTGTCACTTTCTCGGAGACAGCTGCATCTGTAGTACCCTGGAGGGTATCTCCCAACTCTTTGACTAGATCCCTCTGTAGACGTGTAAAATGGGTCAAATAGTTCAGGGATCGCATGGAAAAAGCCGCTGAACTAAAAATGCGCTTCCCGTATCTATCCATCGTCCTAGAATCTTTATTAGGAGGATGGACAGTCGAAGACTCCGACATCTCCTTTTTCGTGGCTGCTGCCACCACCATAGCGTCTACTGGAACTCCTTTTGTTAGGTAGGACTTGTCCTGAGGTGCCGTGATGTATTTATTAGGTTTCCTTGGAACTGGTTCCACTGTGTCAGGAGCCTCCCACGCCCTTCGAGCAATTAGTTCCATTAGTTCGTCGAAGGGCGGAGTGACCCAGGAGGAAGAAGGGCGAGCACCAAATGCCTTCAGCAGAACTGACTCATCCACAGAAGGGGGGAGGGACTGCCAGTCACCTCTCTGTTTCAGGATCTCCAATATGTCCGAAAAAGAGACATCTTCCGAAGGTGACTTAGGGGACCCCTCTGACTCATCTAAGTCAGTATCAGATGTCAAGGATTCCTGTGGAGAATCCAAGTGTCTCCTCTTACACAATCTTTTCCTAGGGACTTCTTCGGGGAGCATCCGAAGAAGCCTCGGAGGAAGAGGGGGCACCCTCCAGGGGTGGCTGAGACACTGGTGCCCGACGCTTGGATGTGGCCGTGGGTGCAGATGAAGATAACGGCCCTTTATGGGGAGGAGAGGTTGCTTCCACTGATGTGGTTGTCTGGGTAGACAACACCTTCCTCATCAGGTCGAGCGCTCCCGGGTCCCGCATCGAAGAGTCCCCGGTTCCGAGGAAATGGGAAGAATCCCGACATGGGCACGAAGGCATCGACCCGAGGACGGAGCCGAATCGATCCGCCGAGGCCCGAGGAGAGTCGGAACCGAACGTCGGTTCGACTCGGCCCCGGAACCAAGGACAGACCGTCGGCTCCGAGACTCGGATATAGGGTCCGCCGTAGTCGAGGTGAGAGGAACAGACCGAGAAAAGGACGGCTCTGGACCCAAGGGCTCCACAATCAGTAGATCAGCCTCTTCCGGCTCCAAAGACTGAATCGGTCTCGGAGGAGGAATGGATGGAGATACAGGGAGGCCTTCAAGTTTCGACACCAACTGGGTGGAAACCGAAATAAGTTTGGAGAGGGCCGAATGCTCCAATAACTTCTGCACCACGCGATCCACATCGATATCCGAAAGTTTGGAGGAAGAACGGGTCGAAGGAACCGAAGACGGAGCCGACCTCAATAAGGTCGAAGGAGGGAGCTCCATCACCGGTTCCAAGACTCGAGGCTCAGGAACCGATACCAGTTGAACACTCGGCCCCGAAGTCTGTGGAACCGGTGATCTAACCTTTGCTGAAGAGCTCGGAGCCGATGACTTGGGCTCCGACATCTTCGATTCCTTAGAGGACTTCGATGCCTGGTCAGAAGCATCCAGAGCCTCCTGAAAAGAAGGTTTCAACAGACCTCTGTCCATTAGTTTCCTGCGTCTATCTGTCATGACCCTCCCACTAAAAGAGTGACAGATGGAACAGTCCTCTTGCAAGTGGAGAGGGCCAAGGCAGTAGACGCAGGAACTATGGTTGTCAGTCACTGACATTTTCTGGCCACACTGACAACGCTTGAAACCCGACTTCACCTTATCAGACATTATAGAAAAGAGAGACAAGTCCAGTAATGCAGTCAAATCCGTTAAAGTTTGTCAAATCCGATAAAAAATTGTCAAATCCGGTATAAAAGAACTTTTCTTTCCTCAAATATTATTAAATTTATGAAGGGTTGTAGGCCCCGAAAAATATCTAACCGATAAAACTAGTTAACGGTACCAAGAAATCAACCAGACCACAACACAATCATACAGTATAATACTGAAACATCAAATAGAAATAGAAAATCTAATAAAATATAACAAATAAGTTATATCTTAGCTTTAGACGCTCGAGCTAGCTCCCAACGATGCGAATGCAGCAGCGGCAAACTAGATCTGAGGTAAAGGCAGAGGGGGATTGTGGGTATTAGATTGTCTCGAGCTTCTTCTCGATGCAGAGCTTGCAAGAGGCCGGCACGGAGCCGAGGATCGGCTCCGAACCCATGTGTAAGAACAAACGGCGAGATTGAACACTATCACATGAATAAAGCAAAGCTCAACCATCCATATTCAAATGCAACTTGGATCTAAGGATGGGCAATTTAAAATCTACTCCAGGATTTCCCCTCATGCTACTAATGGATAGAGGCAGTTCCTAAATGCTGCATCCCTTACATGGCCCCCTCAAATTATCTATGGTATAATCACAGTTGTTCTCACTGGGGCTAATGTACAATTATCAGCCATGGGGATAGCCAAGACCAATCAGAAAATGTTAATTCAAGCACCAAAAGGAAATTGACTAAGCTTAAAATATCCTCCAAGTGAACCTATGTTGTAGCAAATAGTTATAAAAAAAATTATCCTTTTTAGTTCACTAAGTGCCCCTGTCACCCTCCACCCCACCCCCCCCCAGTCTTTCCGACGCTTATGTCAGTGATGCGTTCACCTGTCTCTGTCTCTGTATAAAGACAGACCTCATTGGCTGAAAAGGAGAGGTCCCACCAGCATTTCCAATTCAGGATTTGATGAAAAATTGTTTGACTTTAAGCACCGCTTTATTCCCTATAGGTATATGACACCAGTGATGAGAAGACCATCATATCGAACATTGCTATGGACAATGCTATGTTCACAGAACCATTGAACCTGATGAAGGACCACTTCAGATCAGGCTTTGACGAAAGCTTTGATAGCCGTAAAAGGTACTTGGGTCTTCTGAGTATGTATGTCTGTGACCCACAACAGATGTCCTTCCATATCACTGTTGCAGCATTCCTAACAGAAGGAATCTTCTGCCATGGATAGCCCAATGTCCAGCGAGTATACCAAAGCCTTTAGAACTTAGTCACTGTACATCACATGTATGCTCCCTGCACAAGGTGTAGGGGCTAAATGTGATGTACGGACACACACACTCAGAATTCTGTGCTACTAGTCCAAATGCCATAATTGAATGTCTGTCTAAACACCTTTCTTCTGTATGGTTACTGAGCCGTTTTTCAGATAAGTGCCCCATTGGGGTTTCTCCTTATCTTTCTTTTTTTTATTTAGTGTTGGTTGGTTTCATGTCATCCAGAAAGGGCAAATGTCATTGTGGGAGGCAGATTCCCCATAAAGACCATCACGACCAGCGTCTGTTCTGTTTGGTTGCTTCCCATGACCATATGCAGTGTTCTGTCTGCCAAGCTTTTGTCCCCAAGACGCTACATTGTGTTCTCTCCTCCATATCTATTTACCTTGAAAAATAATGTCTTAAGCTTTTGGCTCAAGGTGCTATGACAGAATCTTCCTGTACAGAAGGTAAGCTGTTGGCCAAGAAAAAGGCCAAAAAATGTAGGTCTGATATGACTGCTCTCCAGCCTACCTCAGACATCTTTTCAAGACTAGTAAAAACCCTGGAGGATCATCCAGTAGTTGCTTTGGATTCCTCTGCCGCAACCCGTTGGAAGCCAGCATGGATCCGAATTCTCACACGGCTTTGGAGGTTTTACTAATTTCTGCTCCAGACATTGAGGGGGAACCTTGGGCAATATCCAAGGGACTGAGGGGGATTTTTCAGAGCTATGTGAGGGAGGAGATCTGTACTATGGTTGTTGAGTGTCGCCAAGGGTCTGACCCACCCAAGGTGTTTCATGGGGATGTCCCACAGAAAAAGAAACAGAAAATCAAGCATATTTCCCCATGTAGTGATAGATTCCCAATGAAGAATGGCAGGATTTTACTCAGGGGTTTTTAAATGCTTTAATGGCTTTAAAGCCTCCACAAAGGATGTGTGTCACTTCCCTCCCCTCATTGGTCTTCCACTCCTCTTAAGGAGGCTGTCTTTGCACATTATTTATGTTAGAATGTATTTGCTCTCTGGGTTTGTTAATCGTGTGCTCATATTATTTATTTTACATTTATTTATTTTATTTAATTTATATTTGTTTACTGGGAAAGTCCGACTGGGATAAGATCCATTTTCAGCATAGGCCCGGGGAGAAAATCTCCACATACAGAAATTATATCAAGTTTATACAAGAAATTATACAAAATTTATACAAGAAATTATACAAAAAATGTACAAGACATAAAATACACCAGAAATTACATTCTATGCTGTGGTAGCAGAACATTTGTATTATACAATCATCTGATATAATTCCTTACTGTAGTGTTGACGTAGTTTCTCAAAGTAAGCTGAGGAAGGGTTTGTAGGGGGGAAATTGTAAAGAAAAAGATGAGGTTAGAGATTTAGACATGAGAGAGCATAGATTATGAGGTGGTCAGGGAAAAAGAAAATGTATGACCAGAAGCTATTAAAACTAGTTAGCATGGAGTAGTACAAGAAAAAAGCCAGGTGTCATTAAGATAATTTTTAAGCATCCTTTTGAATTGGTTGGTATTTGTGTTGGGCTCTGATGCTGTGAGGTAGCGAATTCCACCTTATTGTTACATGATGAAAAAATAACAATATTAAGTTGAAGCATTTTTATAATTTATTGTATCTGAGTTGTATTTCTGCATGCATTGTGTAACTTTGGAGCTTTTCTCCCCGAGCCTGCACTGAAAAAGGCCTTTGGCTCAGTCGAACTAACCCAGTCAACAAATGTCAAATAAATAAATAAAAAGACCTAAGGAGCTGGATTCTTCTGTTGAGGACCAGGATTCTAGAAAAGAGTCCTCAGCATACATTAATCAAATCCCTTCCCCGTTGGACTATGATTCAGAGGAAGAGGATTCTATTAGTCCAGATTCCCCTTTAGCGGAGCTCTCCTTTGGGGACACAGTTAACAGTATGATGGAATTCAAGTGGGATTGCTGTCAAGTTTCTGATTTCCAGAAAAAGTATTATGAGTTCCTTCAGATGGAGTCTCCCAAACCTTCTGTTGTTCCACCAGTTCTTGCTGCCCACCTGGTTACCTTTTCAGCAGCTTCTGTGCCCCCTGAATCTCGGGCCCCCAGCTTCCAAGAAACCGGACAGATTTTGCAAGGTGCCTGATGACTGCAAGTTTCTGTATAAATGCCCTTCTGATCCTTCTGTAGAGTCTGTCTCTTCTGATAACCTGTCCATGTTACCTCCCTCTGCCAATCTGTTTCCTTAAGATAAGGATAGTAGGGCCAAGGAGAGGCTGAGCAAAAAGGCTTGTACTGCTGCCACTTTATCTTTTAGGGCCATTAACTACCAGACTCATTTGACCAGGTATGTTTTAGCCCTCCTTTCTCAGGTTTCTCATGTAATTTCTGATCTTTCTGACTCTGAGGGGAAGGCTTCTGCCCTTTCCTTGTTGGGTTCCAATTCTCAAGTTGCCTGCCACTCTATTAAGTGCACTTGCGATGCAGCTGATGCTTCCTCCAGGGCTACTGCATTTGGCTCTGTTATGAGGCGTTACTTCTGGCTTCATTTTCAGACTTTACCTGATTCCATTAAGTCCACACTATTGGATGTTTCTTTAGGTAATAAAAATCTTTTTGTGCTGCTCCTGCTAATTTTTTAAAAATTTCTCCAGGGTAAGGGCAAAGCCTTGCAGGAGTTTTTTGTTTTCTCCTAGTCCAAAGTTTGAGGAAATATCCCTCCAATTCTACTTTTGTTCACAGACCGTCTCATCCTCTTCCCAAAGGTAAGAAGGGTTCTAGATGCGTGCCTTCTGCTAAGTCTTTTTAGAACAGTTTTTCACAGAAACCTACTTTTCAGGATAAGCTGGGTTCCATTTGACATTTTCCTTCTCATTTCCCTCAGCCAGGTTCCTTTATCCCTCCTCTTTTACCTGTCCCTTCCAAACTGATTGAAAATCACAACAGACTCTTGGGTTCTGTCCATCAGCAGCCAGGTGTATTTAATAGTTTGGAAATCCCTTCATCCCTTTTTGGGCATCCCTCAACCTCCTTGGAAACAACTTCATCTTTTTCCAGAGGTGCTTCATTCTCTTTTGCTCCAGGGCACCATTCAAGTGGTACCCCCTGCCCAGGTAGAGGTTTTATTCCAAAGTGTTTATTGTCCTCAGGAAAGAGGGCACTTAAAGACCAATTCTGGACCTTGCCCAGCTCAACACCTTTCTCAAGATTTTTCCTTTTGGATGTTATCTCTTCAAACCTTATTTCCCCAGGCCTTTCTGGTCTCTTTGGATCGCAAGGCTGCCTACCTTCACATCCACATCCATCCTGTTTTCAGGAACTTTTCATTTTTCTGTTTCTTCTTTGCATTTTCAGTTCTCTGCTTTGCCCTTTGGTCTCTCTACTCCCCCAAGGGTGTTCACTAAATGCCATGCTCCTCTCGATTCCATTTGCATATGAGAGGGGGGTTCAGATCTTTCCTTATCTAAACTATCTGTTTATGTAAACCTCTTACTGTGAGGCTGTGCTTCAGGATCTCCAGTTTACTGTTTCCCTGTTGCAGAGTTTGGGGTTCACATAAACTTTCAAAAATCAGCTGTGACCCTTTCTCAGGCTCATATTTTCCTTAGTTGTAGGATCCAGACCATCCCCATGCTGGCATCTCTGCCTGCCCCTAAGACCCCTGTCTCGTATTGCCTTTTTCTAGTCTCCTCCTCTTGATTCAGTCACGGCCAGGGACTTTCTCAGGGTCCTCTGGTTCTTGGCTTCCATCATTCCCATGCTTTCTCTGGCCAGGCTCCATATATGAAAGCTACAGTGGTACCTCAAGTCAGTGTGGCTTCAACTTTGCCGCCTCCTGGACTTCTCTGTTCCCTTTCTTTCGTGTCTCAAGGTCAAGCTTCAGTGGTGGATTCATCAACTTTCTCTCAACCTGGGGTTTCCTTTCCAGGCTCCAGCCCTGACTCAAGAGCTGTTTACAGATGCCTCAGACAGAGGATGGGACTTCCTTCAGCTCTCTGAAGGTTCAGGATCTCTGGCTTCATCATCAGAGGTCAGACCACATCAGTGTAAAGGAGATGAGGGCTCTGCTTTTAGCTTTTCACGCTTATCATTCCCTCATTCTTCCCGAGCCTCTCAAAGTTTTCATAGACAACACTACAGTGATGTGGTTTGTCAACAGACAAGGAGGTGTACAAGGTCTTACCTTCTTTTCAGACTAGCTTTACAGGTCTTGGATCTAGCTGTCCAGTATCAAGTGACTCTTCAGGCTGTTTACATTCTGTTGGAGCACAATCTAGAGGTAGATCCAGCATACAAGCTTACAAGTGGATGCTTCACATAGATGTATTCCTAGACATTGTCCATCGGTGGGGTATTCCTCGGATAAATCTTTATTGCCGCCACTCTGAGCAGACAACTTCCTCTGTTCTGTTCCAGACTCCCAAGACCTCTGGCTTGGAAAGTGGACGCCCTGTCTTTTCCTTGGAAGGAAATGTTTCTGTATGCCTTTCCTTCCCTTCCTTTACTACCAATAGTATTGCATAAGATTAGGCAAGACTCTCCCAAAATCTTGCTAATGGCTTCCTTTTGGCCTAGACAGTATTAGTTCCCCCTTCATTCTCACTTGGCCAAAGGGAGTCACCACAAGTTACCTCACTGGGTGGACCTTTTCATACAAGACGAGGGGTTTCTTATCCATCCTCACTTGTCCACTCTTCAGCTGATGCTGTGGGTGATAGTGTTTTGATCCCTTTTAGCATCCTTTTCTTGAGGCTTTGCTTTCGGTCCTGCAGGAGGCCAGAAAGCCCACTACCAGGAAATCCTGTTTGTCCAAATGGTAAAGATTTTCTGTCGTGTGCCTCTCTCTCATCATCAGGATCCCCTATCTGTGAAGCTTCCTCTGGTTCTCTCATTTGTGTGATCTGCTCCATGCTGGGTTGGCATATTCTTCAGTTTAAGCGCACCTGTCAGCATTTTCTGCTTGTCTGCCCTTGACTCCTCCTCTGGCCTCTAAATTTGAGGTCAGGCAATTTATTAAGTCCTCCTTCATAACAGGCCTCTTGGGAAGCCTATTCACCTTACTGGGACCTCCATTTTGTTCTTGAAAATTTGACTCTGGCTCATTTTGAGCCTGCTGTTTCAACTTCCTTATAATATTGTACTTGACTGTTCTTTTGGCTTTCACTTTAGCCAAGAGGGTATTTGAACTTCAGGCTCTCTTGGCTGTTCTTCCTTGCTTAGTTTTCCACAGAAAATGAAAAAAAAAACAATCAAATCCGTTTAAATCACTAATAAAACAAGAAATCCTTCAGTAAGCACTTTCGTCTCTTTCAATCAACTGAGACTTCTTCAGACTGAAGTACTTAATACAACATCTATATTTATATGGCTTAAAAATCACATGACAAACTAATTAATGTTTTAACCCTTTACACTTCAAGTACATAATAAAATCTTCATGCTTGTTTAAACCAGGAAGGAAGCAAGCATTTAATCTCAGTTGCCAGGAATATTTTAACCAACCCAACTACTCTTCTGGGTTTAACAAAAATTCTACGTTGTTCAAAGCATCAGCCACCAAAAACTTAAAATCAGTTTTGCATGAATCATGATGTTCATCGTGTTACCCTCCTGCAGTCATCACACTTGGGTTATCCTGTCGTCAGGCTGTCCCGCAGTCGGCCTGAATTCCAAAGTCTTGGTCCGGCGTCAGTTGCTGTTGCTTCTTCCCTGACGTCAGTGCGCCAGGGATATATAAGAGGCATCCGACACCATTTTATTCAGTCTTTCTTGCCGCGCGGTGCCCGAAGCAGAAGCAGTTCACAAGTGCCGGTCGGCCGACACCTGAGATTTTCGAATCAGATTTCAGTACAAAGTCTTCAAAGCTAAGTACCCCGTTGGGGAACCTTTTCTTGCCCCAGTCCGATGTCAGAAAAAGTTAACAATTGCATTTCTTGTGGGAAGCAAATACCTCATAAGGACTTTCATTCTTATTGTATACCTTGCCTAGGCCCAGACCACGACGTCACTGGTTGTCAGTTTTGTGCTAGGTTCAATAAGCGAACTATAAAGCGACGCTTTGATTTCGCACGACACTACTTCGGTAGGAAATTTAATTACACTATGCCGTCGGAACAACCGACTACCGGTGTGCATAAAAAACGCAAAGATAAAGACAGGCAGCCTAGATCCAAACCAGACTCTGAGGCCTCGGCTGGGCTGGTCGCCGGTTCTCCGGTTTTTAGTGAGGCACCTATGCAGCCCCTGACGACCGCAGAATTGGAACCCCAGACCGCTTCGGATTCTCAAGCAGAGAGTTCTAGGCCGACGCAGCCATTTTCTTTAGGCCCTACCGACAACATTGCAGAAGGAGAAGCCGGTGCTGCGGAAACACCTTCGGTTACAGAAGGTGTCTTCAGACTGACTACTCACACCATAAAATCTTATGCTAAGCTTAAGACTCCTCTAAAACCAAAAAAGACTGCACATCAGTCTCCAGTTCAAGGCCCCATGCCTAAGAAACAGATGCTTAAAATGGCTGAAGATTTGATTTCTTTAATCAGGGGTTCCCAACCCCCTCCCCCCCCCCCCCAGACAAAAGGCCTAGACAAGAGGAGGATTATGCCTCCTCTGTTTAAGTGTCTATTTCCTCAGGCTCCTCTGAGGAACAGGATTACTCCTTTCCCCCTTATGAAGATTCTGATGCTGAAGATTCCATTCCCTCCGCTTCTCCCCCTGAAGACTATTCCTTTGGGGAAACCTTACATACCATGAGGGAACATTTCCACTGGGAAGGTCAGGACTACTCCGACTCAAAGAAAAGGCTCCGAGAGTTTCTTTTACTCCCCCAGCACAGACCACTTGCTATCCCTCCAGTTTTAGACATTGTGGATGATGTTTACTTAGAATCTAGTCTAAATCCAGATTCTCTGCCTCCTGCTCCAGCCAAACCATATAGATATTATAGAGTGCCTGACTCTCAAATTCCTTTACAAAAGCCCTGTTGCTGACCCAGAGACAATCTCCCAGGGTCCCAAAGGGGCTAAGGCTTCTATGGCTAAAAATCCTGTACCCTCTGAAAGGGACACCAGAGCACTAGATAGGTGGGGGAAGAAGGTTTACACCTCAGCTACTCTAGCTATGAGAGCACTAAATTGTCAATTTCACATGCTGAAATGCCAGCAATTCCTAATGTCTCAAATAAAACAAAAGATGAGCACGCACCCTCAACAGTCTGAATTCAAAGAAATGCAGGATCTGTTGCATGCAGCTGAACAGGTGGGCAAACATACTTTACAATGTGGATTTGATTCCTTTGAAGCTTCCTGTAGAGCAGCCGTTACTGGGTCTGTTATGCGTAGGCATGCTTGGTTACAGGAACAAACTCTGCCTGATCATGTTAAAGCAAAGTTACTAGATGCACCCTTACAGCAGGATGTCTTATTTGGGGTTAAAGCAGAAGAGGTTTTAAAGAAAATGGTAGATAAGGCAAAATCTATGCAGACGGTCAAAGATTTCTTACAGGTACAACCCCCATGCTTCAGCAGAAATTGGCCAGCAAAAAATTGGTCCTTTCCAGCTTCTGACAGACCACAGAGGGGTAAATACAGACGCCCAAGGGGCAGAGGACAAGCACAAATCCCTTACAAACCTCGCCAATGGGGCACTGCAACACAGAAGGGAGGAGAAGACAGGTCCCAAACTACTAGAAGACAAACACAATGACTTAAACCTCAAACTGCCAAGCAAAAATCTCTTGGCAGCTCCCTTGGGAGGAAAATTAGCATTTTTTATAGACAACTGGCGCATCGTCACAAAGGACAAATGGGTCCTAGACATTATCTCACAAGGATACAGATTCCATTTCCACACCTTGCCAAGGATAAAAGGAATGCCAAACTTGCCACAAAATCAATGGGCAGAGGCACAAAAACAAATTACAGCTCTCATGGACATGAGAGCCATTCAACTGGTACCTACACAGGAGCAAGGCCAAGGATTTTACTCAAGGCTCTTTCTAGTCCCCAGAAAGGACAATGCTTGGAGACCCATTCTGGACCTTTCAATTCTAAACACCTTCTTGCAAGTACCCAAATTCAAGATGCTAACACTACAGCAGCTTCTTCCCATGTTGGGCAAGAAAGCTTGGCTAGTAACGTTGGACCTCAAGGAGGCATACCTGCATGTCCCTATCAGACAAAATTGCAGAAGATACCTCCGTTTCATTGCAGGTTCAACCCATTACCAATTCTCTGCACTGCCCTTTGCCTTATCTACTGCACCCAGGGTCTTCACAAAAGGCCTGGCACCAGTAATTGCATACTGCAGACAAAGAGGAATTCAAATATACTCATACCTGGACGACTGCCTCATCCAAGCAGAAAGCAAGAACATTCTCTTACAACATCTGACTTTTGTAAAACACCTTCTAGGTTGCCTAGGGTACACAGTAAACGAAAAGAAATCAAAACTAGTGCCCTCACAAAATATGACATTCCTGGGTGCCAGCTTGAATACAACGGCCCAGATGGCTTATCTGATGCCAGACAAACCGCTACAACTAACTCAATACTTCAAAATAATGGCAACAAAGACCCAACTCCCTGCAAGAAAAATTCTGCAGGCCTTGGGCTTCATGGCATCTTGCATACTACTAATACCATTTGCAAAACTGCATATGAGGAAATTACAATGGTACCTGAAAAGCATATGGACTCAACACAGCCACAGCTTGGAAACAATGATACCTCTCATTCCCTGCCTTCAACAGGAGTTTCTATGGGGGTCACAGCCATGTCACCTCAACAAGGGTCAGCCTTTCACCTTACCCCCAGCCAGGCAAACTATGACAACAGATGCATCGGACTATGCCTGGGGAGCACACATGGCAGGACGGTGCGTTCAAGGCATATGGACTGCAGATCAAAGGAATCTGCACATCAATCAAAAAGAAATGCTAGCTGTACAGAATGCTCTGACAGCCTTCAAGGACCTCTTACATCCAGGACAGCTTATAATAAGGACAGACAACACCACAGTAATGTGGTACATAAACAAACAAGGGGGTACACATTCCTACCCTCTATGCAGGCAAGCAATGACCTTGTGGAACACAGCACTGGCTTACCAAGTTCAATTACAAGCTCAATTCCTGCCAGGAAAAAAGAACACATTGGCAGACGACCTAAGCAGAAACATCATGGATCCCCACGAGAATGGAAACTGGATCCACAAGTATTTGCAATGATAACTCCAAAATGGGGACGCCCAGACATAAACCTGTTTGCCAACCCCCAAAACCATCAGCTTTCAAAATTTTGCACAAGGACATTTCACCATTAAGCTTGGAAAGTGGACGCACTCTCATTCAGTTGGAAAATGCTGACAGTAATATGCCTTTCCTCCATTGCCCCTTCTCACAAAGGTGCTGCTGAAAGTCAGGATGGAGAGACCTCGAATGATACTCGTTGTCCCGGACTGGCCACGCCAGCACTGGTGCCCACTACTAAGGAACATGGCCCAGGGCCCACCATGGATTTTACCACAAATTCGTCATCTACTCACACAGCAAGGCAGTCAGATTCTACACAGCCAGCTCAAAACCTTAAATATGGCTGCATGGCACATCACCTAAGCAACCATCCAGCCCCTTTTTCACAAGCTGTTATGGATGTCATTCTGGAGGCCAAGGAGGCCCAGCACCAGGAAAGCCTACTCAGACAAATGGAAAAGATTTTGCGCCTGGAACCAAGCTAAAGGCCAAAATATCCTTCAGCCGGACATGCCTCAGATTCTACAATATTTAACTAAGATGTTACACGAAGGACTTTCTTTTTCATCTATTAAAATCCACGCCTCAGCTATTTCAGCTCACTACAACACGGATCCTCCCTTATTTTCACATCCACTTCTAAGGCAGTATCTCAGAGGGGCAAAAAACATTAGGCCTCCCAGGAGAGCGCCAACACCAACTTGGGACCTAAATTGTGTTCTGGAAAAACTTACGCTGCCACCTTTTGAGCCAGCTTTCTCAGCTGACTTAAAGTTTATATCATGGAAGACTGCCCTGCTGCTAGCAATTACTTCAACCAGAAGAGTCTCAGAGCTACAGGCACTAATGGCAGTAGAGCCTTTCCTCATTTTTCATCAAGACAGAGTTTCTCTATGAACTAACCCCTCCTTTATGCCAAAGGTGATATCCAGTGTGGCTCTAAATCAAACCATCCACTTACCCACCTTCTTTCCAAATCCACAGAACAAAGGAGAAAGACTACTGCATTCCTTGGACATTCACAGGCAACTACGTTACTACTTGGATAAAACTAAGGCTTTCAGAAAATCTGACCAACTTTTTGTATCTTATGCTACAGCATCACAAGGAAAGGCTATCTCAAAACAGACCATTTCCAAATGGATAGGACATTGCATATGTTTTTGCTACACCCATCATGGAAAACCAGTTCCTGCTAGCATAAGGCCCCACTCCACCAGGGCAGCAGCTACATCTACAGCCTTCCTCAGGGGGGTGCCAACAAAGGATATTCTGGAAGCTGCAACTTCGAGTTCAGTACACACCTTCACCAAACACTATCACTTACCACTTTACTCTAAGACTAGAGCTGGCTTCGCCACTGCAGTTTTGCAGGGCCTTCTAGCCTCCTCTAACCCTGTTTGACTCCACCTCCCATCCTTAGCTTTGGGATTCTACCCAAGTGTGATGACTGCAGCAGGGTAACACGATCAACATAGTACAGTTTTGTACCTATCATAAATGTAGATGTTCCAATGTATACCCTGCTGCAGTCCAGGTTACCCTCCCTCCATCCCCTCTGACCTAACTAAAACCTTTCAATACCTTAAAATCTGATACAACCTTTGTGGTGTATTTGCTTATAGCTGGAGGGATGTTTTGTTTGTGCTAAGCTTTTATTATTGGTACTATCTGCTGACCATCTTTTGGGGGGCACCTGACATCTGGGGCAAGAAATACTGAAGAAAATGGCATTGGATGCCTCTTGTATACCCCTGGCGCACTGACGTCAAGGAAGAAGCGACAGCAACCGACGCCGGACCAAGACTTTGGAATTCAGGCCGACTGCGGGACCGCCTGACGACAGGATAACCCAAGTGTGATGACTGCAGCAGGGTATACACTCGAACATATACATTTATGGTAGGTACAAAACTGTACTTTTATAATGCCTGCCTAAAGCATTCTTTTCATCTCCAATGGAAACAGCATATTTGTGTTCATAAATTCTCTTATACAATTCACAAGTGGTCCTGCCTATATAAAAAGACTTACAGGCCACACAAAATACAAGAGAAACTACAAACTTTGATTTACATGAGAAAATTCCATTAACACTGACTTTGATGATATTAGTAACAAGATACATATAGTCAGTGTATAAATAATTGCACATGTTGCAATTAAAACATTTAAGCATGTCCCTTCTATCATTGTCTTTTAGGCAAATGGAACTTAGCCTGAAAGTAATTTTTAAAGCTCTTGGCCCTTTTTTGTGTAAATAAAGGTCTTTCCCCTATTACACTTAAAATCTCAGTATTGCCACCAAAAAGTTTCCAATTTTTTGTTATGTCTTTTATAGCCCCAGAATCTAGACTATTAACAGCAGGCATCCTAATTCTATTTTCATTTGTATATACCTTAGTAGTCTTTGAATGGTCTCCTTTTCTCTGAGCAATTATATTAGACAATGAAGTAGAGGCCAATGCCTTGGGATAACAACTATTCTCTAACTTCTCACAAAAGTTTTTTCCTTCTTCAACAAAATCTTATTTTCTTACAGTTAATTTGCGGTCTCTCAAAAGTTGACACTTTATAATATTTTCTTTGATCTTTTTAGGGTGCTTGCTACTATAATGTAAATATGCATTATTGTGCACTCCTTTCTTAAAATTGTTTTTGGCTAATTTGCCGTCATCCTTTAGAATATTGACATCCAAAAAATGAATAGTAGTAGAACTAAATTGACAAGTGAATTTAAGATAGGAACATACATTATTTATGTATGTGACAAAATGCCCCAGAAACATTTCAGTCCTCCAAATCAAAAACACATCATCAGTAAAACGAAACGTGATTATATTTTCCATGTAATCACTCTGTAGAATATTAGTTGTCTCCTACCCATACATAAACAGATTTGCATAACTGGGGGCCATTGCCGCCCCATTGCAACACCATTAGTCTGACAGTAACAATTAATTACATCTAATAATTCCATTAGTAAACTTACAGTAGTATTGGAAAACAGTTTAGACCTCAGTAATTCTAGTCTGTTTCCATACCTTCAACATTAGGTATCACTGTATAAGGACTTTATATCTAATGTTAATAATAATTCACTGTCTGATGCTGTAATGTCTTTCAGCTTACCAACAAAATCAAGTGTCTTTAATATAGGTTGTGTTAATATTCACAACCTTTTGCAGATGTTTATCTGCAAAAATAGCCATGCTTTCAGTTTTACTGGTGACATTGGAGACAATATGTCTTAATGGGGGATTGTTTAAATCTTTGTGGATTTTTGTTATACCAAAAATCCAACTAATTTTAGGATGATCAGTCATAAAATACTTTCTCGTGGCTTCAGTTATTCTGCCATTGCAAAACCATTTTTCAATCAAAGAATTGATAAGCGGATAAGATTTATTAATTTCCTTAAAAGTGACTTTTCTGCAAAGATGTATATCAGACAACAGCTCATACATTTTACACATAGATATTTCTATCTAACACCACTAGTGCTCCCCCTTTGTCGGCTTTGAATATTAAAATGTCATCTTTCTTAATCAAATTGAAAAACACTTCCCTTTCTCTTACAGATAAATTATATTTACAACAAGACGTATTGTCCAATAAGTCAATAATTTGCAGTTCACAACTATTTAAGAACATTTGTATTTCTTTCCTCAAAGGTGGATTAAAAATACTAGGTATAAAAAAACCTTTCTGTTTTGGACAATTCACAGACATATTTTTCAGGATCTAGGACTTCTGCAAATACTTTATATAAAAAGCATGTAGCAGATCCTGTGCTAGTGTCTTTAGTCATAGTCAAGGTTAACTGTTTGACAAAGAAAGTGGAGCATTGGATCATGTTGAAGGGAAAAATATGATCATTTCCATTCTGGCCAGTAGAGCATTAGTTTCCAAATGCATTTGACAAAGTACAAGTGAGACATCCTCAAAGGATATGGTTAAGTGATTTCTGATGGATATAACGGAAAGAAGGCATAGGTTTTCCTGCCTGTACTTTCAAAGTTGGGAAACTTACAGTTAAATATGGAAATTATACAGTTTGTTGTTCGGGGAAGGGGGTCATCAGCAGTCACAGCAGTATGCAGACATATGGTTGTAAGTCTAGCCTCCATTATATTTGTAAGCATGAATAGGTTGTTTTGGGAATACACCAGGAAATATTCATAGACAAATAAACTGTGGACTGAATAAAACATGTTCAATCCTTTATTCATAGTTTTAACAAAAAATCTGAATTGATAGGGTACATCCTCGTTGATGGGCAAGACTGAGGACATCTGCTCCTTTAGAAGCTCAACAAAGAAAACTTTCCAAGACATCGGACCACCAATTTTTTTGGAGTTTTAATTAAACACTAGTGTCTCAAATCAGATTTTGGTTATGCCTTGATTGTTGGCATGAGTACAAGAGAAAACAGTCAAGGGCATTGTATTATAAACAAAAAGAGCCTTTAGAAGGAAGCAATCTGGTGAGTAGCTAAAGACAGGTTAGGCAAACCAGGTTGGGAGAGGAAATGCAGACTGCAAGGCAGGCAACAAGGTAGGGGATGGAGAATCTCCCTCCATCCATGAGAAAAATCAAACCAATAGTGGTAAAGATTTAAATCTCCTTAGATCAAGCTCCTTAGGTCAACCTTTCCTCCAGCAGTATTGCTCTGTAATCGTGGTCCTTTCAATCGTGTTTCTCCGGTTCCAGTAGCTATAGCTACAAGTCTTGTCAGGTTCATGTTAAAGGGTCACAGACAAGCAAGTCATGTAATGAAAATGTCAGTTCTTTATGAAAGGACAGATGAGTGCCCCCCCCCCCCCCCCCCCAAAAAAAAAAAAAAAAAAAAAAAAACAGGTGAACTAAGGCCTTGCTGCTGGGTGTTCTCACTTTTGGACTGGTGACTGCTTGGAAGTTAATATGTCGATATTAGTTTCTCTTAGATATCTAGTTATTCTGTTGCAGTTGTCCACATTAGAGTAAAAGCTGCTCTGGGCTTCTATGTGTTCATGGAGTTTGAAATTTAACACTAACAGCTGTCAGAGTTTCTATTGCTGTCGCCATGTTCTCCTGGTAGGCTTTAACCAGTGGTCCAGAGTATGTTAACTCAACAAATGACAAGTTGAGAGGTCAACTTGGTATCCTCTTCAAAGTGTTAAATAAGCCAGTTGTGGAAGCAAAGAGCTATATTGGCAGCTGCTGCTCATGCAGCACAATATAGTCTGAATGCATCATAAGGTTAGCTAGGGAAGACATGGCTGCCATTTGGGAGTGCTGTTTCAACTTCAGCTGTCCGGCTTGGAACCCTTTCAGCGACTTGGCTGTCTTGTCATCTGTTTTACTGGAACCTTAGCATGTGTGAAAGATAATTTACTACCCTCAAAGAAAATATGGATGATGAGTAAATGTGGTTTCTGATCATGTTCATGGCCCATAGTTCCTTATCTGGATGATGGACAGCAGGACTCTGCAGTTTGGGATGCTTTATAAGGGCAATCACAACAACACTGGACTGAGATTTAGTAATTTCATTCCAGATGTTGCATTCTGTAGGAGGTCTGAATATCTTGTTTGGTATCTTTGGGACAGGCACATCAGAGATGCTTTATGCAGTCTTCACTATAAGTCAAACAATTACATTCACAGGCTGGACCACCATGGAGAAGGGGGTTAGAGGGTCTGAAAGTCCCCTTGCGGGATCTTGTGCAAAGAGGTGGTAGTTATGTCTGTGGGTTTGCTGCATCATGTCAGTGAACTCCTGTTTTTGGATCGGGGTGAAATTTATATAATTTTTTTTCCTTAACATCTGAGGTGGGAAACTCTCATCTCCTGTTGAAGTTGTGCTGCCTGGCAGCCCCCCCCCCCCCCGGGGTGGGTGGGGGGGTGAGTCATGAATATGAATGAGGAAGCCAAGACATGGCCAGATGTTTGGAAATAACCTCAGAAGACTTGGACTCTCATTCTTGCTGAGGAAAATGTTGGTTGGCTAAATGTGCAGTTCAAACTAATTTATACAGACAAGACCAAAGTCAGAGAAGCTAAAAGGCTGTGAGAGCAGCACATGCAGAATAGTCTGCTTTGATAACATTGGTGTCAGTGCTGTGCTCAAGACTAATTATACTAGCCCCTGCTGCCCAAAGCTGAAGTTTCTTGTGACAGACATTTACAGTGGGGGTATTGACATTGAGTCTGACCTTGTGCAGCAGGAGCCAACATGCCAAGTGGTCCAGAGTTTGTCATCAGGAACATCAACCCCAAAGGCCAGATGATGAACCTGAATAAAGTATAGACCTCCCCCCAGCCACTGAGCTGAAAGTGCACTTTTGACATAACCTACATTTCCACAGAAACTGCCAACACCGAAGTTGTGATTGATATTGAGTGGGTTGATATCAGAGTGCAGTTCTGAGCCTGAAACCGCAGCCACATTGGGAGAGAAGTTGGAGTTGATACCAGTGCCTGTGGGCATGACTCTGGCCTTCTTGATACCAGTACCTGAATGTGGATTGGTGAAAAGAGCTGAGAGGATTACACAGATGACGAAGGCAATGAAAAGTAATAGAGTAACTGCTGAAGGAAATTTTAAACAAAGGTCTGGAACTCAAAACTTTTTTCTCCATTTGTTGCCTGCCAGTCCTCAGGTTATTTGCCATTATTCGAACCACTCTGCACTTTTTGAGTTGGGGGCTGTTCACTTGCGACATCACCAAGACAGCCATCAAGGCTTTTCTGCTTATGTTCCTAATCTTCCTACATATGCTGAGCTAGCACACTGTAGGTGGGTGTGCAGTGGACATTAGTGCTGGGTTGTCCCTCACTTCCACCAAGAATGTAAGCTAGCAGGACAAGTCCTCCCTAAGTACCAGGAGGCACCATAGGTTTTTTCTACACCACCAGGGAAATCACTTCTTGTCCTCTGCCTCCAAGCACGCACATCACAAATGTCATCCTGAAAGAGGTAAGTGGACTGTACCACTTAAGTCTTCTCTTCTGGCCAGCTCTTCCAGTACCTTAGGCAACTAATCAAAACCCAAGCACCTCAGACATAGTCAGGTCTTCGTTTCCCTCCATAGTAGAGCTGGACATTTCACAAGAACTGTAACTTCCAAGTTAGGAAGAGATGATGTATTGTCCATTCTAATTAACATAACTGGAGACTTGGCAGTCACAGCTTTTATTAGAATCGTTGAAATACTTTAGAGAATGAATTGAGAACTGCTGCTCGTTTACTTTTGGACTCTTAACACTTGGACCTAAAGAGGAATCTTTTACTTTAGGTGACTTGTCTGTCTTATGTTTTTCTAATAGTTATCTTTTTTTGTCCTGGTGGACTCCTCTGTATTTGCAATGGATTCTGCTCTTGTGGTCAGTGGACCCAACCCTGAAGGAGTGCTCAAAGTTGATGCTTTATCAAGGTTAATCAGAGAACTTAATTTCATCCTCAACAGTTTCACTTTGTTGTTTCTTTCTTTAAATGCAGAAGGGGTAAAGAATCTACAGATGTATCATGAAGCTGAGAAATGCTCTTCTCAAAACTGTCTATACACGGTGTCTATCTTGGAGGAGGCAGACATTATGCTGTTGTTTATATATCATGAAATGTTTGCTGTCTATGACTCCCATAACAGTCAACAATAATTTGATGTCTTTGATATACAACTGCACAGACTGTAGCACAAAAGAATTATTTATGAAAGACTGAGCAGATAGAGCACCAAAATTATAGAGTAAGGTGATATGCAAAGGGTATGGGGGGTGCAGAGGAGTATAGCAGAAAATAGTTAAAAAAACTCAGAGAATATTAGATCTGACCTGTGAGTCAGTCAGAATAGAGTAATGATTACTACACAGGAAACAGTCCATAAGTTGTATTTTTCAGAGAAATAACTATGTTTTTGAGTATGTGTAGCCTATTGCTGTTTTTCTGATGCTTTCTGAATAGTCATCATATGAGATCTGGAGAGGAAGCTCAATAGGTAGAGCACTGTGAATGAAAAAGACAGGGCTAGTAGCTTTGGACATTTCAAATGCCAAACTGACTAGAGGCGTCAGCAGCGGCCTTAGGTCAACTGGTGCCCTAGGCAAAAGGGTTTCATGGTGCCCCCCACCATACCACTTGGTGCCCCCATCCTGGTTTACGTACACAAAATAAACACTAAAAAAGTGCCCCTGCTAGAGCGGCGCCCTAGGCGGCCGCCTAGGTGGCCTATGCCTAAGGCCAGCTATGAGAGGCGTGCAACTTTAGTCCTGCAGCTGAGGGAGAACCTGCTGGTCAAGATGTGTTGTTAGTTAAATGCATAACTTTAATTTTATATAACAGTGCTTTGAGTCTCCTACATCTATACTTAAGCAGTATGTAAGACTAGCTTCTTCATAAAGAATGGCACTGCTATGAGAAGTTCTGGCCTGGGATACAGAATGCCAAAAGTGGGTGATGCAAAGATTTACTGTTGCTATGTCCTTTCCTTCGAGGTCTGCTATTACAGTGAATACCTTGTACTTAGCTGTACTTTCTCTTTTTGATATGGCATTATGGTACAATGTACATTTCTAGCACTTGATTATCTAATATGTTTTAATTTATTTCACCGTGGATGTTATTTTTTTTCTAGTGACTTAGTAGTTCTGTGTCAGAGTTCTTTTGCCTGCCTGTACAGTGTGGAAGGGCTGGAAACTCTGAGCAAGATTTAGACACAGTGGTATGCTGTGTGTACATTACTTACACAAATTGGTGATATTTGTACACATGATAGATGGACATTACCAAATGGCCTGTGAACTGAGGATAAACATGCTGAGTGAGTTTTTTTAACACTTTTATTGACATAGGCTTATTTATATTTATATAAAAGTAATCAAACAGTATTAACAAGTTAAAGAAGAATTGCACACACAGACTCAAAAAAACATGTTTATTTCATCATTATTTGGTGTTTCCTACATTTTAACACCACTCTGGGACTATTTACAGGTTTTTAAATATTTTTATACATAATTTCTACATAATTTGTGAGCCTGATCACATGGGGTCTGGCATCTTGAAGTAATTCTGATTGTTTAGTCTGCCTCTAGGTATCCCACAATGCAGTACTCATCTGAAAAAAATTACATCACGCAGGCCTCTTTCTTCCTAAAGCTGCTGTCACTGTATTGATTTTTACATGCATACACTGCTGTCTTTCAGTCAGTTGGTTTTAAGTAACATTTCATGCCATTCAGTGACTACTTAAAACACAAAAAGTGCAAATGCCACAGAACAGATTTTCAAAGGACTTTTTCCTGCTACTTCTTTTTAGAATGGCTAAACTGCAGTCTTTTGTGAAGCCTGAATTGTACTACGTTGTCTCATCTCCCATCCCCCTTCACATGCAACTTCCCTAGCTGTCATAGTGCCAAAGGTAATTTGAGCTGCTACCTGCTGTGATTGACAGCTCACAGCAGGAGACTTGACTCGTGTACTGTTTCAGTCTTCTAGCCTTTACTTTCTGTATGGGTAGGAGAAGGACTGGGGAGCTGTGACATCACAGCATGGGTGGGTTTTTAGGACGTTCATGATGATGTCAGTTTGGGGAGGGAATTGGCCAAAAAAACTATCTGTATTCACTGGTCTTGATGACATCAGTGAATTGGAGACTTTCTCAGGATGGGATAAAAGTTTTTTGAAAGTGAAACCACCACAATACAGTAAGGTACTGTTCTAGTGATGAAAAACAGTCTATTTAAAATATTTTACATGCTGTAATGTTGTTTATTCATAACAGGGACAGTAAATAGGGAGAAAAAGGACAGAGAACTTTAACATTTAATAACAGAATCCCATTGGTGTCCTTTAAAGTTAACAAACCTTATGCTTCACATATATTGCTGTATATCATATAATCTAAGCAACATTACATAAATTATTCAGTTCTTGCTCCTTTTTTTTTAAACAAGAAACATCTTTTTTAAATAATCACTTACGACATAAGCAATCATACATTTATATAAAAGAAAACAAACCATACAGACACAATCCTGTTTGCAAGCATTTTACATCACAAACCATACTGACACATTCCCAGTTGCAAACATTATGCATCACTTATAAGCTACTCAATTGTTTTCAGTCAAACATTACATAGCTCATTTCTCAGTTGTTTTCAGTCAAACATTACGTAGCTCATTTAAGTCCTGTCTTCTTTTAAACCTCATTCCTTCCCTGTATGTATTGTTCCTACAATTCCCATTTTTTTCCTATGTAGTTTGCTCCTAGCTTTTTCTAAAGATGTTTGTTCCAGTTGTTTTATCTCTGTTAGTATATTCACAACTTTTAATATAGTTAGTTTAGATTTTGATTTCCATTTTCTAGTAACTGCTTTTTTGACAGCCACCATAATTAGAGACAACAAGGCCTTACCATGTTAAGGCAATTCTGATTCTGTATCATAGATCAGAAAAAATCATTTCCCTCATCACACCAATCTGCCCACCCAGCATCCCTGACAGTGCATCCTGCAGGGAATCCTTAAAGTTCGCCAACTCACTGCACTCCCAGAACATAATATTCCCAATTAGTTCTTTCTTCACATCAGACCTCCAGCATTTGTTATCTACCTGAGGAAAAATTCTGTACTTGGGGTATAAAAATACCTATGTAAAATACCTATGTAAACATTTCCAAGCAAAAATCCTAAATCATCTTGATTTTGCTGCATATTGTGAATTGCTTATCCAGTCTCTCTTCCCAGTCCTTTCTAACCTCCTTTGTAGTAATCATGCAATATTTTATATGCTGTACTAATTATTTATTTTGTAATGGCAGCTTCTGTTCTAGATTCTACTAAAAACTCTGCAATTGCTGGTCTTTTGTTTAATGTTCAGCAAGATTTAGTAAACGCATAAAGTTGTGTACCGTGGTTTGTCAGGAATTACTGCTGAAGGGTCAAGAGAGTCCGTGATCTAGCTTTTGCTTCAGTATACCAGATTTTACAACTTTTGGTAACTAACGATGGCCTAACTTGTTCTTTCATAGTGTTACATCTTTCACCCATTTTTGCGTGCTTGCCTTTTGATCCTTTCTTTACCTGCTTCATAGCTGTGAAGCAGTCTAAAGAGGATTTTATGTTTGAGATTCCCCCCCCCCCCCAGAAATCCAGTGGCTTGTGTTTGGGACTTGATCTTTATCTAAAAAAAGAAATCATGTTTAAATAAGTTGGCATTGAATGGGTGTTCATAATAAAGTGGTTAGGAGTTGCATACTGAGGAAAACAGAAAACAGATCCATTAGGCAGTCGTCTTCTTCTTTCGGCTTTTCCCGGTTAGGGGTCGCCATGGCGGATCATCTGTCTGTTCATGATTGGCAGAGGAGTTTACGGTGTTGAGTTGCCAGCCCAGCACCCAACCTTCCACAGAAGGCACACATGCGCACACACTCGCACCTAGGGCCAATTTAGAGTGTCCAATCCACCTACTACATGTCTTTGGGATGTGGGAGGAAACCGGAGCACCCGGAGGAAACCCACACGACCACAGTGAGGACATGCAGACTCCGCAGAGAAGGCACCCCAGCCGAGAATCGAACCAGAAAATCTCTTGCTGTGAGGCGGCAACGCTAACCGCTGCACCACCGTGGCCACTGATCACTTATTGATTTCCTTCATGAAATAGAAGCAAGGTTTTCCAGTCGGCAGATAAAACACGAAGTATGCATTACATTCTGTTAAGATAAATATTGTAAAGCATGGAAAAGCTTAGAGCTCACAACACCAAACTGGCAGCTTCTACTTTACTTAAGGTAAGCACACTAGGCTGAATTGCCTGTCTTCGGCTGCAACATTTTAAGTACACCCATATGTTACCTGCAACATAGAACTGTATTACAAAATGTAAAAAGTAACAGTCCAGACATATACAGAGTGAGACAAAGCATGTAAAGGTCAGATAATTAAAACAGAGGCAGTGCAACACTACTTATCTACAAAGCACAGTAGAGGCATGATTACTTAGAAATTAATGGAATAGTGGTTGTCAACCTTGTGCACCATGGAGAGGATTAGTAAGTACTTGCATACCGTTTCCTTCAGGAAATGAGGATTAAGCTTTAGTTGAAGAGGTTTTGGGAAGGTGAACGTGTGATAGTAATATGGAATGCATTCTATGTTGTAGCAGGAAATATGGAAAAGTCTGTGTGAGAGCATTCATGGCAATTATTTGGTTTAACTGTTGCGAAGGTAGAAACAGTGAATATGTGAAAAGCATGAGCTTTAAGGGAGTAGAAGCAGTGAATATGTGAAAAGCATAAGGTTTAAGGAAGTGTGAGTCAAAACTGTATAGCTTGAGCAGTATGTTGGCATGGAGGCCCAAACAGTAATGGGGAGTGTCTTTGTCCAGGATAACATGGTGGTGATCCCTCCAGGGAGGACTGGCCATTGGTGTGCATTTTTGCTGCTTGTAATCTTTGACAGATGCTGCTGGAGCCTTCTGCTGTGAATGACAGAGTATAGTGTAAGACTGGCAATAGTACTGTTTTCCACTGACATCTCGGCTACATTATTCACTTGCATTTGGAGAGGATATTATCAGTATGTGGTGAATAAAGATGCATGTGGCTCAAGTCATATATCAAAGTACTTGAACTGCTTGATAGAATCCAACACACCAGATTGATCTTAAACAGCTACCCACTTTCAGGGTGCTTTATTTTTCTTTGATGTTTTAAACACTATTGCATCCATTTCTTTCTTTTTTTTTAACTGCATGTTGAGAACTATTTTATATTAAACTAGTTGTAGATAATATAGCAGGCTGTCTGTGGGGATAAAAATTTGTTTATCATGACTAAATCTCCACTGCCACTGCCTTGTACCATTGCATTTCTTTTAAGAAAATGTATCTACCCCAAAGGATTTGAGGCCTGTACTTGGACTTCAAGTTGCACTTTTTGTAAATGTTACAGGTTGGATATTAAGAGGGGAGAGTAGAATTTACTTTGGTCTACGGCTTGCTTTAGACCATACATCAATTCTGGGGTTCCTTAGTTTTTGCTTCCTAGTCATGTCTTTATTTCCTGTAGCAGTGCAGGTGTGTGAGTATGCTCACCTTTAACTGGTGAACTCCATGCTTCAGTAACAGCAGAATTTTTGTAATGTATTAATTTTGTGAAAATGCTGTCTTGACGACTCAGATCATATACTACAATTTTCTGTTTTTTCTATATATATTTTTATGCATAATGCTTAATTGTTACACTTTTTTCAATTCAGGATGTCACACTGAAGGGCAGAATATACTTTTTACAGATGGAGAATATATCAATCAAATTGCGGCTTCTAAAGATGTAAGTACTGGAAGTTTGCTGATCAGCATCAATCAACTTTGTTTTTCTATTGAATTGTGTGCTTGAATACTGGGAAAAGTGTCAGTGTTGAAGTTTAAAAAAAAAGCTTGGATTCCAACTGTTAAGACGGATAGTGAGGCAGTTTAAACTCCCGTTGGCTGAAGAGTGGATTTAGTAGCATCTTCCATGCATTTCCTGGTGTCTAACTTTTTAAGGACCTTTCTTGATTGGTCCTTAGTCGGGTGCACTGTTTGCACCAGTCATGTTTAGGCACACTTTTTTACAATGTCCTATGATTGAGAACATCATTATTCCCTCTACTTCTTCATTAATAAATTGATAAATAAAGTTAGCAGCCAGGACCCACACAAGCATTGCCTACTGTCTTGAAGAGGAGCACAATGCTGACAAATACCTCAAGAGATAAGAGATTTAATTTTGCCTCAGGAAGACTGAGTGGAAAAGCTTTTGGTGTACTTTTGGGTACAGGAAGATGATAACCAGCGATTTTTATGTGGAACTAATGGAGAAGTTCTCCATTTATCCTCAGGAATAAGTCAGAGCATCACCTCAAAGGCATACTTTGAGATCAGGTTGAAGACTGACTTTGCAAGTGTACTGTTCATGTGGTTCCCCAGTCTCAGTGCAGAGCCTGTCATCCACAAACAGAGCCTCAGATCTGCACCTGTATTTTGTCTCAGCTGAAGATGGAGGGAACAGGATGAGGCATGCTTCAGCTCTCACACTAAGGGAGTTGATCTTGAGGTTCTTGCATCATCTTGTCTCCACCTGTTCATCTGGATTGCAAGGTTGACAAGCTTGCTTTCCAAGAGAATGTCCCCTTAAGTGACTGTTAAAGATGGCTGGTATTTGGGACTGAGACCCCCAAATTTGACTCCCAGCCTTATTTGCACCAGCTGATTTTTTTAGAAGAGAGGTTCCTTTAGATTATCTTGCAACAGGGCTCACATCCCAGGGATGATAAAAATGTTCATGGTTTTGAAATAATTTTTTGGTGTCTAACTTTGATGTAAATGTATTTTTATTTTTAATTACTGCTGTTTAATACTTGTATATTTAAATGACTGTCTTAGTAGTATGCTGTAGTTGTATGTCAGAATGTATTTTGATCCATACTTAACCTGTTTCTTTGATTACTTTAACATTTGCTTGCTTGAATTTCATGTTTTGTAAGGTGCTTCTATGGGAATAAACTTGCTTCTCCTATGTCTGGTGTACAAGTATTCTTCTTCCACAAACATCCTGGTGTCTCCATTTTTTAATACATTTCCTTTCTGCGGGAATTTTTCTCAGAAGTTCAAATGTTGGGGCATTTGATAATAACTAAAGTGATTTTTTTTTTTTTATCCAGGATATAGGATATGGATTGCCTAAACACAGTGAAGCCATCACTAAGTTTAATGGTATTTGCTACCAAAAAGTAATTACTAGAAAGTGGAAATCCATATCTAAATTAACTGTAGTGGAAGTTGTGAATATTGTTATGAAGATACAAGAAATGGAGGTGGAATCTTTAGAATAGGGAAGGAACAAATTTCATAGAAATACATGAAATATGTACATGAAGAATAATAATTAGGGAGAATACTGAAGTTTAAGGGAAGGCAGAAATTGATTAAATTGTATGTAATGGAGTGAACAAAAATGATTAAAAAGATGTGTATACTGCGCGGTAATAATGGAAACTTTTAGTGTTAGTCACTATCACTGGTGCAGTAGCTTTTAGATTTATGGGGGTATAGCCTGTCCAGGAAGTAACAGCTGGCCAGTCTTCCAAAATCTCTGGCTACCTTCTACACATATGCACCCAGGCTGTAACACAACTCGAAAGAGAGAAAGCAGCAGCTTGGCTGCCAGAAACATACTTGGGACTTTCTTGCCACCCTCCAGAGCACTCCTTCTGGGCTCTGGAGGATTAGCTTTGATTTTTCATTACTGGCAGGTTAACTCCCCTTTAGAGAACCCTTCCACACACTTATTGAAAAATGTTGTCATATTTTTGACTAAATTAGTACTGGGTTCCTTTAAAAAGACTGACATTTTTACTGTGTTGACCAGTTTACTGGAAATGTCACATCTGACAGTTTATTTTTTTTTTTAATAGCTGAGACTATTTTTATTTGGGGCAATTATTTGTGGTAAACGCATGCTGCTTTTGTACTGTTTGTATTTTAATTGAAAGATTTATGTATTATTGTGGTGAAGTGAGTTTGTTTACTGCTTGTGTACACTTCGTGAAAACCTATCTTTTGACCTGCTGCTTCTATTTGTGCTTGCTGGGGGAAAGGTATTGTTGGATATTTTGGGACAAAAGTGTACTGTTTGTGCATTTACTTTTTGATTTATTGTGACTGGTTTGGGGAAGGGTGTGTGTGCAGTGTTTGTGAGCACTTTAGTGATGACTTACCTTTTGATAGACTCAATCCAGTGGAGCTTACAGGTGTCTGTCTTGACAGGAACATGAGAATCCCTTATAGGTCCTTAATTTCCTTCTCTTGCACCACTTAAGAAAAAGAAAACTACCATCAAGCCCTTGCCAAAACCACTGACTCAGTTAGTGAACCAGCCACTGGTAGGTGACTTTGTAGTGGCCACAACTTGTTCCTCAAACAGTTCACTGGTTTCCCCAAGACCCTCTGGTGTACTCCCTGCTGCCACCTTGGACTTAGGGGTTAGGTAAATCAATCAGTTCTTCTGTTAACAGTTTTGAATCCTGTGGAACAGCTGAGAAATGTATTATACATCCTTGTTCCTCACTTTCCCAGGATCACTTGTTATATGATTCTGATAATGACTGAGCGAAGGATTCATCTGTGCTTTCTTCCCGTGTCACAGATTCTGATGAGAGTGTTTGTTCAATTTCTTCTGTAGAGGAATTGTGTCTTGTTGAGTATGTGCCCAGAATTAGTCATTTATTTCAGTAGAAGCAGGCAGTTGTTCCCTCTTCTTTGAGGAGTTATGATATGTTGCAAGTGAATATGCCACACACTGCTCCTATTAGTCATATTATGCCAGGCTTGGAAGATGTTTTTAACTTGGTGTGCAGTAATCCTTGTCAGTATTCAGTCTCTAAAAAGATAGACATTATAAAATTCAGCTGATAGCAAGTTTGTGGTTGATGTAATCATTTTCCTTCTGACAGAATGGTAAAGCTCTTGTCAGGTTTGGGTAGGGATTTTTTTCTTCTACTTTAGCCTTCAGAATTTTGAACTAGCAGGCACATATTTTGAAGTGCTTGCTGACTTGTGTTGACAGTTTGAGGAATTTCCCTGTCACTTTGCCTTCAAAGGGGGTCCTTTCTGAATCTTTTTATAGCTACTCTTTCTCTCAAGTGTCTAAACATTCATTAAAGAATATATGATTGTGCTGACTCTTTGACTAAGTCTGCAGCTTCTGCTACTGTGATGAGATGTTTTGCCTGGGTAAACAATCAAAAGTTTTGTGAGGATGCTATAGCTGAAGTTTTGAATTCTTCTTTGCATAAGGTTGCTTTGTTTATTCCTTCTACTGTGGAAGTACTCAACCAGTTTGAAAAAGGCTAGTTGATTTTACGGGTTAAGATTTTTCATTCCTCTTTCCTAACATGTGCTATAATATCTGGTTCCTTTTTCAAAAATCAAATTGAGCAACAAGCTTGTGGTAAGCAAAGCTCTAAAAAAGTGTCCGGGGGGGATCTAGCTTAAACAGTGAAATTAGAGATCTTGTCAAGTCCTTCAAAACTAATTATGAAGCAAAAATACCCTCTCTAGCAAAGGATAATCCCAAGGTATTCTTTAATCAGGTCCAAAATCTTAAAGGGAATACCTATCTATGAGCTGAACTGGTTGTGGATGGCACCACCCATACTCAACCAGAGGTAGTAGCCAAACTACTAGCTGACACATTTGGAGCAAATTTCACCCCCTGTCCCTTCCAGTCACCCCCAAAAGTGTACCTGCCACCATTCCTCAGCTTGTTATCTCACAAGAGCAGATCATCTCTGCACTCTTCAAGGCCAAAAATACGGCATCAGTGGGACTGGACAACATCCCAGGTTGCCTTTTAAACAACATAAAACATGACCTAGCAGACCCACTTGGATCTCAGTTTAACCACAACCTGTAAACTGGCTATGTTCTGGCAGAATGGAGGATCGCAACACTAATCCCTCTGCACAAAGGGGGATCATCAACTGACCATGGGAATTATCGTCCCGTAAGCTTGACTAGCCTCATCTGCAAGGCCATGGAAAGAATCATCATGGGCCTTATTAACAAGGACATAGGTAATCTTCAAACTCCGGACCCAAACCAGTTCGGATTTGTTAAAGGTATATTGTGCCTGTTAAACATGGTTGACTTCTTCGGGTAAGCCGCCATGGCCCTGGATTAGGGAAAGACAGAATTTTGAGCAGAGCAACCAGCGTCATTATTCTAACAGGGGTAATGAATGCAAGGACAATGAAGATATGATGTTAAAAGACTATATATATCAGTTTGGTAAGAAATTAAAAATGTTAAAGACCTTACAACATGATAATGCGTATTTAAAAAGATGCATTGATGTAAAGGGGGTCCCAATGGGGCTCAGATTTTTCAAGAGACCCATGGGTATACAAATGGAACATGAGCAGTTAACAGAATGTTGTGAAATGTTTGATAATTTTGGTTACACTTTTATGAAGTATCTAATAGCCTGTAATGATAAAAGAATTTGTGTATTAATGACTGAAATAGAAGAGTTGGACCATATAATTACTTCCGATTTACTATTTGAAGAGAATCTACCGAGTTTTAATGCACAATTTACTTGGGTGGAAAAACAGATTAATATGCAAATGGATAGAAAGTGTAAAAAATTAAAACGTGACATAATGCAGTATGAAAAAGGTGTTGCTTATAACTTTGAGTCTAAAAAGGACAGAACAGAAAATACCGGAGAATTATATAAAGTGAATAGAGGATATCCTAGTAAAGGTGGGTTAGTACACTACAACAACATGAGGAGGGGAAAGGAAGCAAATCATCATTTTTTAGAGGAGGATCAGTTAAGGGACCCAGTACAGGAAAGAGAGATAGGGTTCAACAAAAGGTACCCACAATACAACAGAACATGCTAATGCCAACATTTAGGACATTACGAAATAATGAAGAAGAAATAATCAAACATAGTAACATTCATTATAGATGGAAAGAATTCAGCATCTATAATTACACTAGTTTGAATGTGAATAAGGAAATGTTCAGTTTACTCTCTAAGGGTATGAAATATATACCGAATAACAGTGGCAATTTAGTTAATTATGTGATAGATTTTAAAAAATATTTAAGAAAGTTAAATTTAGCTGTACATTTTAGAGGGAAAGAAATGACAAGTGTGGATCTTTTTGAGAAACCTAGTAAGTATACACCTCCATTAAACAATGTATTAGCTACTTATGAAAGGATGGTATTAAAGGAATTGTACAATAGTTTTAAGAATAAAAAATCCCATATCACAAATCTTACTATTAATGAAGTAAAGATCTTGCAGGAACTACAAATGGATAATAAAATTCGAATAATGAAGCCTGATAAGGGCGGTGGTGTTGTGTTGTATTATACAGAAGATTACAACAATAAAATTATGAATATATTATTAAATTCAGGGAATTATATAGCCACCTCACTGAATGAAGTCAACATTGCATATCATAAAATTAATTTAATCTTAGAGGATTTATTAATAGATAGTAGAATAAATATGAATATGTATAATTATGTGAAAATAGAGTATCCTATTTTAGGAACCATTGTAGGCATACCCAAGATCCATAAAAACATCCAGGAACCACCGTTTCGACCCATTATATCTGGAAGCAATTCTAAAACTTTTGAAATGGGGAAAGTAGTTGACGGATGGTTAAAAGGGGTATATTCATATATTCCACATATAGTAAAGGATTCCTGGGATTTTCTTACTAGACTTAAAGATGAACTTATAAGTGACAATTGCCTTTTGGTAACAATCGATATAGTCGACCTATTCTCATGTATACCTCAGGATGAGGGACTCAAAAGATTTGAAGAAAGTATGTGCAAATATAGTAGATTATCTTGGGATAGAATAAGTGTCATCATGGTGTTTATGGAAGTAGTTTTGAAGAACAATTTTATTATGTTTCAAGGTGAATATTACAGGCAAAACAAGGGGGTTGCCATGGGGGCGGCATGTGCCCCTATGTTTGCTAATTTGTTTTTACTGAATTGGGAAGAAGAATATATTTTGGGAACAGAATGGAACAAATATATAAAAAGTTATCTCAGATTTTTGGATGACGTGTTCTTTATATGGGAAGGTAGTGAGGAACTCCTACATGAATTTACCAAGTATCTCAACAGTAGAAATGAATAGTTAAGGTTTACAACAAACATGAATAGAAAAAGCATAGCATACTTGGATACTAAAATAACTATTGAGAGTAAGAAGTTTAAGTCCAACCTATATAGGAAGGATACTTTCAGTAATGATTATCTTGAGTATAATAGTTGCCACCCCCAGTATCAGAAAAAAAGTATTATCAAAGGGCAATGCATCAGAGCGGCTAGGATGACATCCAGCTTTGAGGACGTAATAGTGGAATTAAATTATATAGCCGCAATGTTTATTGACAGGGGGTACCCTGACTGGATGGTGTGTGATATAGGTAAAGAACTCCCAAACACTAACAACACAACCTTTCATATTAAATCCAATAATGGGACCCTCATAACCCCTGTCACCAGTACCAAACTGCTAGGTGTCACTATTGATCATAAGCTCAAATTTGACATACACATTACCCAAACAGTAAAGTCTGTTAACAAAAAACTAGGATCTATGTACAGAATTAAAAACTTCCTAACTCCAACTACCAAATTAACTATTGCTCGCACCCATCTCCTCTCTTCCCTCCTCTATGCTTCCCCGATCCTCTCTTTTCTTAATAAACGTGAACTTAACATGCTCTCTCTTGCCTATAACCACATTGTCAGATTTATTACAGGTTCCCCTTATCGAACCCATCATTGCCTTAATCTGCGAAGACTTGGCTGGTTGGAACTGCCAAATCTCCTCAAACTTAGCCAACTCGCGAAGCTTATAAAATAATCAACCATCCTGATAGAACTCCCTCACTGTGCAAAATTCTAACTCCATATACTAACCTCAACAGTCTCCGATCATCAAACAGCATCCAGATCCTAACCATCAAAGCAAAAAACTCAGGTGGGGATGCCCTTTATGCAAATTCCATTGGCAAGCAGTGGAACTCCCTGCCAAACAACCTTAGACTTACTTCTTCGCTCAATCATTTCAAAGCTAACCTTAAAGAATATCTCTCCACACAATGGACATGCCCATGTCGAGAACCTGACTAACTACATATCTCATTACTTCTAGCTCCACTTCCCTAGCCCATTTCCCTAATTGCAGATCTCTAAAATTTCTCTTTCCTTTTAGTAATAAGGAAAATTCTCTGATTTCAGTCTATTTCTCAGTATCTTTAACGAAATCAATGTTTTGTGTATAATTTCCTGTCTGTCCTTTAGTCTTATATAACATCTATGTAAATTTTCATTCCTGCATATGTAAGCTGTATTCTCTTGTTGTAACAATACTTTGAATCTTGCAATTTAAATATGTACTTCTATTGTGTATTGGAGCTTTTCTCCTCGGGCCTCTACTGAAAACGGATATGTATCCAGATAGACCAGCCCGGTTAACAAATGTAAAATAAATAAATAAATAAATGTTAAACATGAGTGGGGTAAAAAATATAAACCGATATTGGGTAATGAGGACGGAATAGGAAGTATGAAAAAAGTGAATACTGAATATAGGAGAGCTTGTGTTATGCAATATGCGCCCTCAGTTAACAAATTTAAAGACATAATAGTAAAACACTGGAACATAATAGAAACAGATGATGACATTTATAAAATATTAGGCCCCAGACCTTCGTTTGTTTATAGAAATGGACAAAATTTGAAAAGTAGGTTGAAAAATATGACAGGTGATTATCGTAAGAGAGAGGGTTGCACCACCAAGTGTGGATCCTGCAACCAGTGTCAGTTTATTATGGAGGTTAGTAGTGTTACATTGGATAACATCCAGAATACTACAGTTAGGTTTATTAAGGGGAATTGTAGAACTAAGAAGGTCATATATTTAGCCTTGTGTTCAACATGTCCATGTTACTATGTAGGGATGACATCTAGATATTTAAAAAATAGAATATATGAGCACTACTATAGAATTAAGAAGCAGGATGAGAATAACGCCTTATGGAGACATTGTATGGCCAGTAAAGAGTGCAGGAAATTCAAGTTTGGAATTTTAGAACAAGTAAAGGTTAACCCCAGGGGAGGGAATTTAAAGGAGAAATTATTAGAAAAAGAAACACGGTGGCAAATCAAATTGAATGCCTCCGAGCACCCGGGGTTAAATGAATACATTTCAATAAAAACTATTTTATGAGGGATAAAGGCAATTAGCCAAATTTTAGAAGGTAATTTAATCATCTATTCAATAGTGTAAGGGTATATAAAATGTATATTATGAACATAGTATACTAAATAAAGTTATATAAATATGACAGAAATATATATTTTTTAAAGAATAGAAATATAGTATGTAAGGCATAGAGTATATTATGGCAACTATTTCATGAATTCAAGACTGTTTTTAAAGTATTTATTAGTATTTTTAAGCATTATAAATTTTAAAATAATACAAACATACATTGAATGGCATACATTGAGGGAATCGAGCACTGTGCACTTTAAGAAGCTGATGAACAAATGGAAATGTTTAATCACATTATTTTTAATGAGTTGTTAATTGTTGAATTGATATGCATATATAAAGGAGTTAGATACATTGTGTAGTGGTTCTGATGAAATCTACGGTGTTAGATGAAAGCGCTCAACCACATGTCGTGTTTTATGTGATAATAGTGTGAATTAAAGAGAGAAATTTCTATACTTCGTGCCAGTGCTGTGTTCTTATACTGGGACTTGAATCAGCCTCTACGGGGGCTTGTATTTGTTATAGAGAGACTGTCCTGTTTGGGGATTAACTCCTACATTACCAGATGAGTAGACAGCTGGATCACAGCAGAACACATACTGTCAAAGTGGGCAACTTCACCTGTAGCAAAAGACCAGTCACCAGTGGCGTACCCCATGGTTTCTGTGCTGGGCCCCTTATTATTCAGAATTTATTTCTCAGAAGTCTAGGCAAACTTAGATCGTCTATGACTGACCAAGTTCACTGATGATTGCAAATTGGGATCAGTCATCGAGTCCTCTAATGATGTTGGTGCCAAAGTCATGGATTAAAGATGAATGCAAAAAAAAATATTCCCCTTGGGAAAGCTGACATCCCTAACAATTACATTGTAGACAGCAGCCCCTAAATATAGACCCAGTGGTATGTGATCTGGGTACTCTGGCTGATAGCAACCTGAACTTTGATCACCACGTATCCACAGTAGTAAGGAAATCCTTCTGTGTGGAACATCTTAAAAGTAAATGCATCACATCTAGATCTAAGGGTGTTATAATTCCGTTATACTCTGCCCTCATCAGACTAATAATTGAGTGCAATGTTTCCTTTTGCACGTACCTCACCAGACACCTGCAACACTTGGTGAGAAACTCACCAAGTAGTTATAGGGTATACAAAATAAGTATTGCACGGAAAGATTGAAAGCCCAGTCACTGTATTTTGATCCTATAGGTTATCAAGGGGGCGACCTGTCCCTGGGTTAGAGGCAGGCTCTGACCCAGCCCTGATGGAAATGCTACACATTCATAAATCAAACTGTGTGAGGGTCATTTGCTCCAGGGATCTTAACCTTGCCTCTGACATGAACAGGTCATGCTGGAGAAATAAATGCATCTCTCAGAGACTGCCACTTCTCTGGAACAAGCTCCCAAATTACATAAAACAAAGCCCCTCCCTGACCCTCTTCAAACACAGCCTGGATCAATGGATGGGTGACTGCAAATTCACACATAGGGTAGCACCCATGTCCCTCCTGGATAGAGGAAGTAGTTATTAACTACCATAGATCCATACCTCAGCAAACTTCGCTCACTTAACCACCGACAGTTGGAGCAACTCAGGATAAATATAGCTAGGCTTGTAAGGGCTCTAGGGCCGTTAGCCTAGTAACCTTCTATGAACATATGAACCTGTAAATAAAAAGCAGGAATCTCTTCAGAAAAAGGGATAGGCCTCCACTTTGGAATGACTGTCAGCATTCCCTCCACTACTCAGGTCAGTCCCAAACAATGGTTCTTCTTGTCCCTTTGGTGTCCGATTTTCTCAGATGAGTTTTGAGAATAGTTCAAGAGCATTACAGATGGCACTGGGAAAATCCTACCCTTGTTTCCAGGTATTCCTCCCCATCCACCACGGAATGTTTCATCTAGTTGAAAGTCATACGTTTTCATTGGGGGTTATTGAATCAGTGCCCCTAATTCAGAAGTTGAAAGGATTCTATTCAAGAATGATCAGTTCTTAACCTTTCCTTTCTCAGCTTGTGTGTAAAAGTGCCGAAGTTCAAGATGTTGACTTCACAGAGCCTGTTACCTTTCATTCGTCTGCAGAGTTTTTGGTAACTGTAGACCTGAAAGATGCTCATCATATTCCCATTGTGAAATAATTCAGGGGTTTCCCCTGTATTGCTGTTTAGATTATCTACAGCTCCAAGGGTGTTTACTAAGTTTCTAACTCCAGAGGTGGTAGAGGTGGCTGATTGCAGACTGCATTCAAGTGTTTATTTAGATGACTTGATTATCTTTGCAGAGTCTCTTTCCAGGTGTCAGGAGTTGCCTTATATGGATTACAAAAATATATACTTTTGCACTGCCAACTCCTTGAAGATTTATTGATGTTAGTTATAGTATTCAGTGTTGCAGCATGCTATTGACCAGTCTTCCAAAGCTTTTTTGTTCCCTAGGTCTCTGGCCAATTTCCTCTTCGCAAAGCAGGGATGTTGGGAGTATAAAAGAAGTGCATCATCTGGTGCCGTTTTCAGATCTTTCTTGCCACACAGTGTATGTAGGTTGTTTTTCATGCATCACTACAGCTCAACATATTCATCATTTAGCTTAGAAAGTCTTCCAGGGATAGATAAGGACCACATAGTGGATTTCTTTTCTTACTTGAGTCATGCCTGATATTGTAGCTAATGTCTGACTCCATCAGTTTAAAAGACTTTTCAGCTAAAGTTAATTAGTGTGGGACAAACAGGTGCTACATAAGAATTTCTACAGTAAGTGTAATTTTTTTCCTCTCTCTACCTGGAACACAACATGGACTCATGTCTGCATTATCTTGAAAGAACACTCTAACATTATCAAAGGGGACCACCGTGGCATTGTCTAAGGCCCCTGGGAGCCTTTCTTCTCAGGAAAAAAATGTACCAAGAAGAGGGAGTAGTGTAAGGAAACAGGATGGGACCAATGACTCGGTTTGTGAGGTCTGGTGTTTTCATATGAGGTGAGGCACTTTAGCAGCCCCCAGCTGCAGAATTTGTATTGGCCAAGGCCTTTAGTATGACTTGTACAGAGATGCCAATGCATGTGGTTTCTGACATGTGCTTCTGGACTGACACTTGAGAGGCACCTTCAGCAGCTGGAGACACTTCTGCAGCCAAGGCCCTTATTTTGCTTTCAGAAGTGTAATGTGGGATGCTCCAGAATATATATGCATGAGGAACATCTTGCTGACCATGTGGAGGCTTGTTCTCTTCCAGAGTACCAAGGCCTCAGATGCATTAGTGTCCAATCAGAGTAGGCACAGGGTGCCAAAAGCTAAGTAGGTGCAGCCCAACTTACCTTGGCCTAGACTGGGTCGAACTTTGGCCCAACCCCCCCCCCTTCTTAGGCTTCATCTTAAGATAACTGTGGTTTAGCTGACCAAAGCTGTTACTTTAATATTTGAAATCTGTGAAGTCTGACGCAAGTATGCCATCAGAATTGTGAATCCCTCTTAAGAAGTGAAGAGAAGAGTGGACCCCCCCAGGTAGATTCTGACTCCTTTGACTCTGGCATATTTAGGCAGGTTCTCATCACCTGAGACTCTGGACTTAAGACAGAGGACTCGTCTTCTGCATCTCCACCAGAAAAGTTTTCTTTTTGGGATGAGTTTTATAGTATGTAATTCACCTTTGAGTGGGATTCCAAGGAGTACTTTGAAGTCAAGCAGATATATAGGGCTTTCATGGGTATACTTGAACCTAGGCCACTAGCTGTCCTTCTGTTGCAAGAAGCCCTGGTTGATGTCTTTCATAATGCATCATTTCCCTCTGCCAGGCAGCTCAACCAGTTCTATAAAGTGAAGGACTCCCACAAGTATCTGTATAGAAACCCTGTAGCTGATCCACATGTGGTGTCCCTGGGTCCTAGCAGGGAGTAGATTCATTTCCTACCAGGAATTGCATCCCCAAATGGCAGTGAGCAGAGTTCTTGACAGATTTATGGAAAATGTACACTGCTGCTACCCTGGCTTTCACTACTGTAAATTGCTGGTCACACATTCTTTCTTTCCATCAGACCCTTTTATAGCAGATGAAGGTAAAGGGGATTGAGGATGAAGACCTGAAGCAGGAGTTACTGAACCTTTGTGATCTCTTACAAGGTAGCTAAACAGTGTAAGATATGTAGCTGCGATTCTGTGTATGCATCTTTCAGGACAGCAGTGACAAGATATGTTGGAAAACGTTCTTCGTTGGGGGCTCTCCACCCCACTTCCATTCACTGTTAATTCTGAGGTCCTCTATTTGGCCCCCTCCCATTCAAAAGGTGTATAAGAAATGAAAACTATCCAATTTGTTAGACAGCTTTTTCAATTATAGCAGGAACTTTCCAGCCAAGACCAAGCCTTCTAACCCTTGATAAGTGCCCACCAGGTCTGCCAAGGGCGAACATGTAAGTACAGAAAAGGAGAAGTAAGCAAAATGCAAATAAAAGCTTGAAGACCCTCGAGCCTCAGGGAGTACAGAACAGAGGTGAATGTCTCTGAAAGCCACATATATCTGTTCAGGACAGAGTGTAATAATGGGCAAGTTGAACAGAACCTGTGCAGACCTCAACAAATTTCTTAGATCTGATCAGCAAGTGAGATATTGTACCACACAGTTCCAAAATTCAGCAACAAAGCAATGGTATTGAATGACATTTCTGTTTTTGAAAATTCATTACTGGATATGTCTATTTATGAAAATTAATTTTTAGACATTTACCAGGAGGAGGAAACCGATATGTTTTCTGATGGTAATTTTGAATTTCATACAGGTTATGGAAAGTTTAATGTTCCTAAAGTACCATATGTAAGTGAATTTGTTCCACCAAGATTGAACAATAATATTAATGTTTTTGAAAAAACCTTAAGCAAGCAATTAATGAAGGATTTTGCATTTTTTAATAAACATTTAGTGGAATACAATTTGTCAAGGGTAGAATGGCAAGCTTTTTGTGAATTGAGGGAGAACTGTGAGAAATATGTCATTATGGAATCTGACAAAGGTGGTAATTGGGTAATTTTGCCCAGGGAGAAATACAATTCTATAGTCTTAGATATTTTATCTGATACAAATACTTATGTTTGCTTGCCTTCTAACCCGATAGGAGAGTTTAATGATGCTTTATTTGAGGTTTTGGAAAGAGGTGAACGCTTGGGTTTTTTTACATATATGGATGTTAAGAAATTGTTCATTAAATAGCCAAGGGATGCTAGATTTTTTATTTTGCCAAAAGTACATAAGGATTTGAAAAATCCACCAGGACTTCCGATTGTTTCAGGAAGACATGCTTTTTTACATAATGTTGGCTTGTTTTTGCACTCTGTATTGGAGGTATATCTTTCAAGGATACCCTCACATGTTAAAAATACTAAGGAAGTATGTGATTCCTTTAAGGAAGTCACTTGGGAGAACAATTTTTACTGGATGAGCATGGATGTTAAGTCTTTGTATACAAGTATTAGTATTAAATGGGGCCTGGAAGCAGTGGGTAAACTGCTGGGTGAGGGTGCAAGAACTTCTTACATCATTAACCTTTTAGAATTTTGTCTTGCACATAATTACTTTGAGTTTGATAAAAAACATTTTTTGCAAAAAGAAGGTACGGCAATGGGTGCCTGCTTTGCTCCCTCTTTTGCCATTATTTTTATGGGATATTTTGAAAATCTGTTTGTTTATTCAAAAGATTTTTTTCAAAACAGAGTGGTTAAATATAAGAGATTTATAGATGACCTCTTCTTTTTGTGTAAAGGAGATCCCAGGAAATTTGAAGATTTTGTGTCTGGCCTTAAGATGAACCCATGTGGTTTAGATTTTACTTTTATTATAAGGTGGCAATAATATTCAGTATTTGGATATAGAATTTTATGTGGGGTTGAATGGCAAGATTCAATATAAGCCTTTTCACAAATCCACAGCAGTTAATAATTTTCTACATGCTTCTAGTATGCATAGTGTCCACCTTATTGATTCTTTACCTTTCGGGGAATTCAAACATATTGCATGTAATACTTCTGAGAGGAATAATATTATGTTGGAATTTGATAGTGTATCAGAAGCTTTGTGCTAGGGGTTATTCTGATGAAAGTGTAAATTTTGCTAGATTAAAGGTGGAAAGAGAATTGGGCTTAAGGCATAATGAATTCAGTTCTTGGAATAGGGAACATAAAAGCAATGGAGGAAACAAGAGGGGCAAGGATGAAAAGGCAATGGATGATAGGGACCAAATATTTTTTGTTTCCGGATTTTCAGGATTTTCCCATATTTTTAGAAGTACAGTATTGGCATTGTGGCCTATCATTATGAATGATGATGGTTTAAAGGATATTATTCCAAGGAAATTGACATTTTCTTTTGGGAGGTTTCAAAATTTAAAAGAATTGGTAAGAAGTAAGAAAAATAGGGTTAAGGTAGCAAATGCAGGTGCCCATGCTTGTGGAAGATGTAAGGTATGTAATGAGATTAGGAACCTAGATGGGACTAGAATTAATGTTTTTTTATATAATGCCAGGGATTATTTTGATTGTAATTCTTTTGGGGTTGTTTATGTTATCGGGTGTAACTGTCCAGTACCAAAATGGTATGTAGGACAGACAAAAACGTAAGGTTAAAACAAGAATTTTAGAACATCTGGGGGATGTTAGAAATTCAAGATTCGATAGCCCGGTAGCTAGTCACTTCCATAAAGAACATGGGGATGCAGTTAAGGATTTAATTTTTAGTGTTGTAGCTAAACCTTTTGGGTCAATGGAGTCTGACAATAATTTTCTAAAAAGATTATTAAATTTGGAGTCTAGATATATTATTAATTTTAATACTCTTTTTCCAAATGGTATGAATTTGGAAATTTGAATGTTAAAAATGAATCAAGTTGGAATGTGTATGAATTATTTATTTATTTATTCATTTATATGTTATTTATTAGGATAAATACTTTATTGATTGATTGATTAATTATATAATTATCAAATTTTTGTAAGTGGTATATAAAGACTTGTATTTCAAATTGTAAGTTATTCCATTGAAGGCGAAGGCCGAGGTACCAGAATTGTAATAAAACTCAAAATCTTTCTACAAGTTTGGCTGTTATTTTCGTTGCTGAATTTTGGAACTGTGTGGTACAATTTATTTTTGGAGGTGTTGGAGTTGTTTTTGTGGTCAGCAAGTGAGATATGCCAGAAATAGACCTGTTTGTCATCTGAACAGGCAGCTGAGCATGATGTTCTTCGTGTTTCACTGCTGCAGTCATCACACTTGGGTTATCTGCCTGCAGGTAGCCCTCAGTCGGCCCGAATACCAGAGACTTAGTATTTCTGCGTCTGATGCTGTCTCTGTAGGACTGACGTCAGGTTGTCAGGAGTATAAAAACAGGCGGCCAACGCCATTACATCAGTCTTTCTTGCGGAAGAGCCCGAAGCAGAAGCAGTTTGCATGAGTGCCAGTCGGCCGCTACTGGAGTTTTTCATTTACGAATTGAATCATCCTTAAGTCTTCTAAAGCTAAGTAGCCCGTTGGGGATCTTTTTTAATTGCTCTTACCGATGTCAGAAAAAGTTAACAATTGTCTTGCCTGTGGAAAGAAAATACCACACCGAGATTTTCATTCTTACTGCGTCACCTGTTTAGGCCCAGACCACGACGTACCTCCCTGTCGGTTTTGTGCTTTGTTCAACACCCGAACCATTCATCGTCGGGCCCTTATTGTCACTAAATACTTTCGTTCTCTATCTCTGTATTCCGACATGGCTTCAGTAAACCATCTGACTATGGATATTCCGGAAAAACGTAAGGATAAAGACAGAGACAGACCGCACAGGTCCAAAGCCGCCAACAACACTTCCGTTAAGCTAGTCGGCAGTTTGCCGGTACTCAGTGAGGCGATTTTGCAGCCCTTGATGCCCGCTTCAATGGATTCGCAGGCCTCTACCAAGACCCATTCGGAGTCCGTATGCCGCGAGATTCTTCTTCAACTATGGAACCTGCGGATGTCTCTACCTTGGATTGATCTGGAGCCACTGAGCAGGCACCGGCTTCTGAGGAAGTTCTTCACACTACCAATATTCAACACAAACCGACTTTTCGCGTCTTCAGTTCTGTCTAAAACTACCGAGTTTCTAAGGCCGAGTACGCTCTACGCCTAGAAAACCGACAACGAACGCGCATGCACTGCTCCCTTGCCACAACATCAAATGCTTAAAATGGCAGAAGACCTTATTATGCTGATTAAGGGAAGTCAGCCTTCCCCTACTAAGAGAAAGAGACCAGTCCCCAGCAGCTTCAACAGACCAAAAGTCCGACGACTCTGACGTATCTGATAATGAAGATATGCCCTTACCTGCTTATGAGGATTCAGATTCAGAGGAATCCATTCCCTCTGCCTCTCCTCCAGAGGACTTTTCTTTTGGTGAAACTTAGCATAATTTAAGAGAGCATTTCCATTGGGAATGCCAAGACTATCCTCAGTCCAAAAAGAGACTCAGAGAATTTCTTGATTTGCCACAACATAGGCCTGTAGCAATACCCCCAGTCCTGGAAGTTGTTGATGATGTCTTTATGGAATCCGGTCTTACTCCTGATACTTTACCCTCTGCTCCTAGGAAACCAGACAGGTACAAGAGTACCTGACTCTCACAAATTCCTTTTCAAAAATCTTACTGCTGACTCAGAGATCATTTCCCAGGCGCCTAAAGGTATCAAGGCAGCTACAGCTAAGAATCCCACCCCTTCAGGCAGGGATTCCAGAGCTTTGGACAGATGGGGTAAGAAAATATATACCTCTGCAACTGTCACCATTAGGGCTTTGAATCATCAGTTTCACATGCTGAAGTACCAACAACATATTATGGAACTTCAAGAGGTTCTCCCGTTCAATTCTCGGCTTGGCTTGGGAGTTCCTTCTGTGTGGAGTCTGCATGTCCTCCCCGCAGTTGGGTAGCGTTCGAAAGACATGCGTGCGTAAATGGGTGTGCCTTCGTTGAAGGTTGGGCGTCGAGCTGGCACCTCGGCGTTTCGTAAAAAATCTACTGCCAATCATTAGCGGACCGGAGTTCCGCTGTGGTGACCCCTTACCAGGAAAAAGCCTAAAGACAAACAAAATTAAGCAAAAAATAGCAACGTTTACAGATTGTGCAGAAAATAAAGAATTGCAAGAACTTATGCATTCTGCAAGCCAAGATAGCAAGAATACATTGCAGTGTGGCTTTGACGCCCTAGAAGCATCTTGCAGGGCAGCAGTCACTGGTTCTGTACTGAGAAGCTTAAGGAGCAGACCTTGCCAGACCATGTCAAATCAAAGTTATTAGACGCTCCTTTGAACAAGGACAATCTGTTTGGCACCAAAGCAGAAGAGGTTCTTAAAAAGAAGGAAGAAAAAACTAAAATATATGCAGACAGTCAAAATAATTCTTACAAGTACAGCCTCCTAGATTCAGTAGGCATTACCCCTCAAAACACTGGTCCTTTCTAGCCCCCTCCAGGCCATCTCAAACTAGACCCAGGGGAAACAGGCCCCCCAGACTACAGTCTCGGGGTATACAGAGATCTAAGCAATGGAGTGCCTCCACCTCCAAAGCAGGGAGTGCTAAGCCACCCCCTTAGGGAAAGAATTCACAATGACTTCTCTACTGCACTCCCCAACTCTGCCCAACTGCTTGTGCCCCTAGGAGGAAAACTTGCCTTTCATGCAAAAAAACTGGTTGGCCATCACCAAAGACTGATGTGTCTTCAGCATTGTATCCCGGGGTACAAATTTTACTTCCACTCTCTGCCAACCCCAAAAGGGTTCCCAGACCTTCCTCCAAATCAGTGGGCAGAGGCACAAAACCAAGTTCTATTCCTGCTCTCTATCAGGGCAATTCATCTGGATCTGGCGGAACAGATAGGTCAAGGATTCTATTCCAGACTTTTCCTGGTACCCAGAAAAGAGGGCTCTTGGCGCCCAGTCCTAGATCTTTCAATTTTCAACACCTTCCTGGTGGTACCAAAATTCAAAATGCTCACCCTGCAGCAGCTTCTACCTATGCTAGCCAAAGATGCCTGGTTAGTTACCCTAGACTTAAAACAAAGCCTATCTGCACATCCCTGTAAGGGAGTCATGCAGAAAATCTCTACGTTTCAGGACCGGATCTCTGCATTATCCATTCTCTGCACTTCCCTTTAGCTTATCCACTGCTCCCAGAGTATTCACAAAATGCCTGGCTCTAGCCATTGCTTACTGCAGGCAGGGAAATATCCAAATTTACCCGTACTTGGACAACTGCTTGATTCAGGAGGACAGTCAGGAATTGCTGTTGCAGCACCTGACATTTGTAAAAAAAAACCTTCTCACTTCCCTGGGGTACACCATCCATGAAAATAAATCAAAACTAGTCCCCCAGTCAAAAGATTGTATTCCTGGGAGTAAGCTTGGATACAGCATCCCAGATGGCATTCCACACTTCAGAAAAACAAGCCTATCTAATGGACTATTTTACTCAAATGGCCACCAGAACCCAGCTATCCTCAAGGAAAATCCTGCAGGCCCTAGGGTTCATGACCTTATGCATCCTACTAATTCCATATGCCAGACTGCATATGAGGAAACTTCAATGGTACTTAAAAAGTCTTTGGTGCCAGCATTCTCAGGACCTGGAAACTGTCATTCCGATCATACCCTGTCTAAGGACAGAGCTTCTTTGGTGGGCAGCAGCATGCAACCACAACAAGGGACTTCCCTTTACTCAACCCCACGCCGCCCAGACCCTAACCACAGACGCATCAGACTATACCTGGGGAGCACACATGGATGGCAAATGTGTTCAGGGTCACTGGAGCCCAAGTGAAATTCATCTGCACATCAACCAAAAAGAGATGCTAAGCTGTGCAGCATGCTCTGACAGCTTTCAGATCCCCACTCTCTCCAGGACACCTGCTAATAAAAACAGACAACACCACAGTTATGTGGTACATCAACAAGCAGGGGGGAACCCATTCTTACCCACTCTGCAGGTTAGCCATGGCTCTGTGGAACACAGCCTTGGACATGCAAAACCATCTGCAAGCTCAATTCCTGCCAAGCAAACAAAACTCACTGGCAGATGACTTAAGCAGAAATCTCCTAGACCTATACGAGTGGCAATTAAAGCCCAGCACCTTCAACCTTCTGATTCAGAGATGGGGGACCCCAGAGGTGGATTTCTTTGCCTTCCCATGCAACCACCAGCTCAGCAAGTTCTGCACCAGGAATCGTCACAGCAGGGCCTGGAAAGTGGATGCTCTATCGTTTCAGTGGGTAAGTCTCTCAAGCTATGCCTTTCCCCCTCTGCCTCTTCTCCCAAGAGTATTACTCAAGATAAGACACGGCAGACCAAGGACAATTCTGATTGCCCCAGACTGGCCACGCCAGCACTGGTACCCACTCATGTGCATCCTGTTGCTGGTGCCACCCTGGCACCTACACCAGAGCCCAATCCTGCTGTCTCAGCAGGAGGGACGGATTTTGCATCCGCAACTGCAAACCCTAAATCTTGCAGCCTGGCGTATTCCTTGAATTCTCCCCCAGCGACCCTAAACAAGCAGGTGGTGGACGTCATTCTTTAAGTCAGAAGACCCAGTACAAGAAAATCCTATGCTAAGTGGAAAAGGTACTGCTCCTGGATTCAATCTAAAGGAAAGGAAACTACTCTGCCCTCCCTGCCTTTAATCCTGGATTACTTAGCAGGTCTACTCCACAAAGGCCTGTCCTTCTCCTCCATTAAGATACATGCCCCAGCCATTTTGGCTCATTACAATACTGAGCCTCCTCTCTTCTCGCACCCTCTTATCAAACAGTTCCTGAGAGGGGCCAACAAATTAAGGCCGCCAAGGAGAGCACCCACCCCTGCTTTGGGACCTTAACTGTACTGGAAGAGCTCACGCTTCCCCCTTTGAACCTGCAGCGTCAGTAGAGTTAAAATATCTCTCTTGGAAAACAGCCTTGCTTCTGGCCATCACTTCAGCTAGAAGAGTGTCTGAGCTACAAGCACTTATGGCTGTGGAGCCCTTCATTAATTTCCATACTGACAGGGTTTCCCTCAGGACTAACCCTTCCTTTATGCATAAAGTGGTGTCCAGTGTGGCTCTCGACCAATCCATGTAATCCTCAGAATAAAAGGGAAAGGATCCTGCACTCTTTGGACATGCAGAGACAGCTCAGATTCTACCTTAATAGGACTAAGCCTTCAGAAAATCTGACCAGTTACTAGTCAGCTTTGCAACAGGGGCAGGGGGCAAGGCCATTTCAAAACAAACAGTTTCCAAATGGATAGCACACTGTATCCATTTCTGCTACATGCACCATGGGAAACCAACCCCTCAGGGAGTCGGAACACATTCCACTGGGGCAACATCTACCTCTGCAGCATTTCTCAGGGGAGTCCCTACCAGGGACATCCTGGAAGCTGCTACCTGGAGTTCTGTACACACCTTCACCAAGCATTATCACCTGCCTATCTTTTCCAAATCCAGGGCAGGTTTTGGAACAGCAGTCCTGCAAGGCATTCTAGCCAGCTCTTCTTGACTGCCTCCACCCTTCTTCAGCTTTGGAAATCTACCCAAGTCTGATGACTGCAACAGTGAAACACGAAGAACATAGTACAATTGTGTACAGTTACCATAAATGTAGATGTTAGTGTATTCATTGTTGCAATCCTGGTTTCCCTCCCTCCAGCCCCCCTGGTTTCTCTCTCTCGCCTCTATGGCTTTTACTCACCCCTTTCAGGGGTATTGGTATTTACTTTTTACTGGTGGTGTTTTCCCCCACCATAATTTAGTTCCCTATTTGGGTGGCTTCTGACATTTGGAGCAAGAAAAACTGATGTAATGGTGTCTGCTGCCTGTTTTTATACCCCTGACGTCAGTCCTGGAGAGACAGCATCCGATGCAGAAATACTAAGTCTCTGGTATTCAGGCTGACTAAGGGCTACCTGAAGGCAGATAACCCAAATGTGATGACAACAGTGAATACACTCTAACATCTAGATTTTATGGTAAATGTACACAACTGTATTTTTTTACTCAATGCTAACAGCTTCAGTAGCCTGAAAGGCAGATACTTTCTCTATGGATTAAACAGGCCTGTTTCTGTATGCTTTCCTTACCATACCCTAGATCCTTAGGACTTTGACAAAAAGTGCAGGAGAACAGGCCACACACGTTCCTCCTATCTCCTTTTTTGCCAAGGTAGCACTAGTTCCTTCTCCTAAATGACTTAGCAAGAGAGAAACATGTGGTGCTGCCTCGGTGTGTAGACTTGCTAACATAGAACAAGATGTCCCTGCTACACTCCAGTTTGGCCACACTGAAGCTAACAGCCTTGATCTCACAATAATCCTGGGAAGGCACAGATATTCAGAGGACTCACCCAACTGAAATAATACACGTAGCAAAGTGAATGTTTCTTTTGTGGTGCTAGTCCAGGGACCTTGACCTTAGAAAGGCTGCAAGACGTCTTGAAATCAGGCTTTGCTTACGCATACATAAAAGATCTTGCTTCTGTTAGTTTTTCTTGTCTACCCTTGGAATCCCCTGTATGTTCCAGCTATCAGTTAAACAGTTTCTAAGGGTGGTCATTCACATTAGGATGGCTCCACCATGGGACCCTAATTTGTGTATTTGCCAGTGCCTCCCTTTGAAACAGCAGTCTCTTGCCCTATTAAGTTCTTCTCTTGACAAAAATTGTTCTTGATGGCACTTGCATCTGCTAGGCATGGTTAAGAAATTGCAAGCATTATTGTGTGGAGCCCCTGTCTAGTTTTCCACCAAGATGTAGTGACTTGACAAACTATTCTTTCATTTATTCCGAAGGTGGCTACTAAAACTGTCTTTAAGCCAGACCATTCAATTACAAGTGTTTTTCCTAAGTCTTCACAAAAGGAAAGGAGGATAAGCTCATCAACCAGCAAACCCTTTCCAAGTGCCTGAGGTACTACATTACATTTTATCTGCATTATGGGAAGCAAGTCCCAAATCACTTTTGAGCACTCTCTCAGAGCTTTGGCTGCCACCACAGTTTTCTGCAAAGGAGTTTCCACTCAGACCATCTTACAAACACCATCAGGTTCCCCTGTATAATCACTTGGTCTGCATCCAGAGTTAGAGCAGGATTTGCTTCTGCTGTCCTGCAAGGCCTGATTTTCAGATAGTTCATCCACCTCTGCAGCTCTCACTTCTTTGGGATTCTTCCCAATATTATTGACTACAACAATGAATACTATGATGAACGTAGTACTGTTGGGTTAGGATCTTGCTATAAATGTAGTTTTTTGAGTAGTTTTGCTGTTGCAGATCAAACTCCACACCACCATGTCCCTTGTTTTTGTCTTGCTTTTACATTGAGATCCCTCTGGGGTGGGGTGGCTGTGTCAGTCTTTCACTCCCTACTTTCTACCATATCAGGTCCTCTGACCTTGTTTTGTTAACCTTCATTTTGGGGTATTGGGATTTGGGGCAGCTTGAGATGGACCTTATTCAGTAGTGCAGCATCTACCTGGTCCATTGTGCACTGGTGCTGAGAGCTCATTCTCTGATTCTGCCGGGGCAGGAAACATCTAAAGAGGTACCTTTTCAACTACTAGTGTCCCTATGCCAGAAAAAGAACATTTGCTAGAGCCCCGGGGAGAGAAGAGCTTTGAAAGGCATGCTGCTGACCATGGGCTACCTGCAGGGAAAAGAATGAGGACTGCAGTAGTGAAACTACTTGAACATCTACACTTATGATAAGTTCCTAATGTAACTGTACCTTCTACATGTTCTAAATGTATTTCAAGTTATTGAATGTGTACTGACAGTCACGTTGGACTTCTACTTTTGAGAATTTTTTTTGTAGTTTTCAAAGTAGACTACATCTACACTGTTTTAAGGTAGTGTCCACAGTATTTGCTAAAACATTTGCAACATTTTCATAAATGGAATGTTTTAAGCTTGGACTACTGTTCTTGCATGGACTGTATTTGCCCATGGACTCCTAAAACTGATCAGTGATGCATGATGTGAGATATTAACAGTCACTTGGTCACAGATGTTGCAGAAATTAATGTCTTCCTGATTTTATTGTAATGCATTGTCATTTTAATTTTTTTAGAAAGATTGTGTTTTTAAACTGTGCCTTTTGTAGCATTTCTCCCATTTACAATAGCACTTCAACTTATTTTTGTTTCTGCTGTAAATGTTTGTGCATCAGAACAATGATTAAAACAAATTACTTCTTGGGCAAATTCACTCTTTCAGGATGGCTTTGTTGTTCGAATATTTGCGAGTGGCACTGAGCTGGTACTTCAACAAGAACTGCAGCTTAAACTGGCTCGCAAGTGTCTTCATGCTTGTGGCATCTCTCTTTTTGATTTGGAAAAGGATTTGCATATCATCAGTAAGTTGAATAAAAAAGTTTCCATTAAATAATTTTGACTTATAGGATTGCTTAAATGTGCTTTTGGTGTATATGTGTGTGTGTGTGTGTATTTTATTGTGCGCGTGTGTCTGTGTCTGTCTAAATTTAATTGAACGATTATAATCTTACTTAAGAGTTGAAGAAGGTCCAAATAGTGGAACTCATGTCCATTGGAGATATCTGTATTCTGCATCATATTTTCTTGTCAGAACAGCCCTTAATGTTGCCTCTTTGACGTACACAGCACATACACATACTTCTCCCTCAATCTTGTTTGTGAAATAAGGCTTAGTATTACACACTGTCCTTTTTGCATGTAATTTTAGTCTGTGAAGTAATGTTGAGTTTGGTAGCCTCTGCATTTGTTAGTGTCTGCTTTGCCTATAACAGAATAGTGTTGTCCTTCCTGGAAGAGGTTTAACCTGGCCATTTAGGGAAGATGCTCTACCCATCAGGGTACATTTGCCAAAGATAAAGCTCAGTTATTGCAGTCAGTGGAGAATTAAAATACTATTTTTCTTCCATTTCTGTGGGACGTAGGACCTTTTTGGTACCTTTTCCAGTGTTCTAGTTTAATAACTTTAGTTTTCTTGTTTCAGAGACGATTTATGATCACATGTCATCTCAAGTGAACTAGGCAGCAATTCTGTTGTACATTTTCAGTTTTTCTGTTCTTATAGTGTTGTGTTGAAAGAAAACAAGTCAGGATTGATTTAGTAGCATTGCTATATACATGAGAGCATTAGTATCATTTACTGTAGTTTGTAGTGAACACATCGCTGATTCAACTCTCCATTCATCCACAGTCCACAGTTATGGAACAAGGTCAAAGTACTGTATGTCCTCTTGAAACCAAGATAACGTCAGTAATCCTGCATGGCCATACCATTTTATGGCAAGCATTTTACAATAAGCATACAGCTTTCTGGCTGACAAAATCCACTCTATATCTATATCATATCAACAATGTGTTCTTATAAAATCAGAACTAAAGTTAATACTTATCACTTAGAATAAGTGATGTTTTGTATTTTAAATAGTATAACAGAAATGCGTAGGTACTAGGCTATTGGCCCTAGGGCCTATGTAAACCTAGCCAAAAAGGTACCCTGGCTTTCTCCACCCAGGAAAATTATTTTCCTGTGCCACTGTCGAGCCACAGAAGTGATCCCTGGAGTGAATTTCCTATTTCCCATCCAATCATCAAGATTTTTCTTGAGTGCAAATGAGGAGCTTTGTTTGATATAGATAGGTAGTTTGTTCCAGAGTATGAGAAGTCTTGGGGACAGGAATCTATCCCCTCCAGCATGTTCTGTTTATTGTGGTGACAAGGTTTAGGCCCCTAGAGCGTGTAGCTTGGAAGGGTTGGGATTTCTTTAAGTGGAGCATGTCCAGCAGCTCTGGGTTTGACATAGCTTTGTATGTTAGGCAGAGATCGCCTCTGAGTAGGCGATATGCGACGGAGTAAAGCTGGAGATTTTGGAGACAGTCTGTATAGGGCATTTGTTTGAGGCCAGTAATCCTCTTTGTGAGGTACTTCTGTGGCCTTTCCTGTTGATGTCTTTTGAGGTACATACCAAAAGGGGCGTTGTACACTACAATGGCTCTGAGTGACGAGTAGAGGGGAGCAATGACCTCTTTTTTTCCTGGATGAGAAACCTTTTGTGATGAGGTGTGCCACGTAGAAGGATTTCCTGACTACTGTGGCAATGTGATTATCAAAGGAGACACTACTGTCCACCTGTGTCCCAAGGTCTCTTATCACACCTTCGGTGTTAAGTTTACTACTACCTATGTGGTAGTTCATGGGTACTGAGTTTTTACCAAACGGGATGACAGTGCACTTTTTGGCATTGAGCTTGAGGCCATGGCTTTGATACCAGGCATCTGTCTCAGTGAGGCCCTTTTGTAGGATGTCCACATCGTTAGGAGTTTCAATTATGGCTCCTAGTTTGCAGTCATCTGCGAACTTCGTTAGCCAAAAACCTTCTGTGTTAGCCTGTACTTCAGAGAAGTAGATACCAAACAGGAGAGGACCCAAGACTGAACCTTGTGGTCCTCCACTTGTCACTGGTCTGAAGTTGGATTTGGAGTCTGCTACTTTCACAGTGTGGGTTCTGTCAGTGAGCCAGCTGGCAACCCATCTTGTGACATAGGGATTTATACCTAGTTTAGTGAGCTTATCTATAGTTCCAGAGTGGGGGATGGTGTTGAAAGCCTTGGCGAGATCTAGATAGGCTGTGTGAACCACCTTACCCTCGTCTACGACTTTGGTGACTGCTTCAAAGAAGTCTATCGGGTCTAGGAGACATGATCTGCCTTTTACAACCTGAACTGGATGGGGTCCAGAGTTTGGAGATTACCAGTGTTTTTGTTTATAAGTTCCATGATGATACGATGTTCTTCGTGTTTCACTGTTGCAGTCATTACATTTGGGTAATCCTGCTGGCAGGTTGCCTTCAGCCGGCCTGAATTCCAAAGTCTTGGGTCCTGCGTCGGTTGCTGTCTCCCCTTCCCTGACGTCAGGGGTATAAAAGAAGCAGCCAACACCATTTTCTTTAGTCTTTCTTGCCGCGCGGAGCCCGAAGCAGAAGCAGTTCGCAAGTGCTGGTCGGCAGACTCCTGAGATTTTCGTGTTATTCAGATCCGAAGTCTTCAATAAAGCTAAGTACCCGTTGGGGAAACTTTTTTTCTTGCTCCAGACCGATGTCAGAAAAAGTTAATTATATTTCTTGTGGAAAGCAAATACCTCATAAGGATTTTCATTCTTACTGCATTCCTTGCCTAGGCCCTGATCACAACATTTCTGGATGTTCATAGTGTTAAACTGCTGCAGTCATTACACTTGGGTTCCCCAGTCGGCCTGAGTTCCAAAGTCTTGGTCCGGCGTCGGTTGCTGTCGCCTCCTCCCTGACGTCAGTGCGACAGGGGTATATAAGATGCGGCCGACGCCATTTTCTTCAGACTTTCTTGCCGCGCGGTGCCTGAAGCAAAAGCAGTTCGCAAGTGCTGGTCGGCCGACTCCTGAGATTTTCATTTCCGAATCCAGATCCGAAGTCTTCTACAAAGCTAAGTACCCCGTTGGGGAAACTTTTTCTTGCCTCAGACCGATGTCAGTAAAAGTTAATAACTGTATTTCTTGTGGGGAAGCAAATACCTCATAAGGATTTCCATTCTTATTGTATCCCATGCCTAGGCCCAGACCACAACGTCACTGGTTGTCGGTTTTGTGCTAGGTTTAACAAGCGCACTATTAAACGTCGGTTTGATTTTGCCCGACATTACTTTGGCAGAAAATTTAACTATACGATGCCATCGGAACTTCCGACGACCGCTATTCATAAAAAGCGCAAAGATAGACAGGCATCCGAGGCCCAAAACTGACTACGAAGCCTCTTCTAGGCCAGTCGCCGGTTCTCCAGTTTTCAGTGAGGCGTCTTCGCAGCCCCTGACGACCGCTTCTGCAGAACCACAGGCAGCCACCGACTCCATAGTGGAGATGGCTGGGCCTTCGGACTCCCAAGTTTTACAGACTACCGATACTGACCCTACAGAGGGATCCGGAGTACATGAGCCACCCGCAGCTTCAGAGGGTGTCTTCAGACCCAGTCAGCTTTCCATTAAACCCTCTTCTAAGCCTAAACCACCTCTTAAAACAAAGAAATTACAGTCTCCAGGACAGGCCTCCGTGCCTAAGAAACAAATGCTCAAAATGGCCGAAGACCTGATCACTCTGATCAGGGGTTCCCATCCCCCTCCTGATAAAAGGCCCAGACAGGATGTGGATTATGACTCCTCCAACCAGGTGTCCATTTCCTCAGATTCTTCCTCTGACATAGGTTATTCTTTACCCCCTTATGAGGATTCTGATGCTGAGGAATCCATTCCATCAGCTTCTCCACCAGTGGATTACTCTTTTGGGGAAACTTTACACACCATGAGGGAGCATTTCCATTGGGAAGGCCAGGATTTTTCAGAATCCAAGAAAAGGCTCAGAGAATTCCTACTTCTGCCTCAGCACAGACCCCCTGCTATTCCGCCAGTGCTGGATATTGTGGATGATGTGTATACTTAATCCAGCTTAAATCCTGATTCCTTTCCTCCAGCTCCAGTTAAACCAGACTGGTATTACAGAGTCCCCTGACTCACACAAATTTCTGTATAAAAGCCCAGTGGCAGACCCAGAAACTATTTCTCAGGGACCCAAAGGGGTTAAGGCCTCATCAGCAAAGAATCCAGTTCCCTCTGACAGAGACTCCAGAGCATTAGACAGATGGGGAAAGAAAGTATATACATCTGCAACTTTATCAATGAGAGCTTTAAATTGCCAATTTCACATGTTAAAATATCAGCAATTTCTGATGTCTCAGTTGAAAAAAAATGCTTTCAGATACAGATCCTCCTAATTTTAAGGAAATGCGGGATTTACTGCATGCTGCTGAACAAGTGGGAAAACATACTTTGCAATGTGATTTTGACTCTTTAGAGGCCTCCTGTAGAGCAGCGGTTACAGGCTCTGTCATTAGAAGACATGCATGGTTAAAGGAACATACATTACCAAATCATGTTAAAGCAAAACTACTGGATGCACCTTTGCAGCATGATGTCTTATTTGGAGTTAAGGCAGAAGAGGTACTAAAGAAAATGGAGGATAAAGCTAAATCTATGCAAACAGTGAAGGATTTCTTACAGGTACAGCCTCCTCGATTTAGCAGAAACTGGCCAACAAAGAGTTGGTCCTTTCCTATTACAGACAGACCTCAAAGGGGCAAATACAGACGTCCAAGAGGTAGAGGACAGCCACAAGGTCCTTACAGGCCTCGACAGTGGGGTACACCAGGCCAGAAAGAAGGAGAAGACAGACAACAACCTTACAAAAAACAGTCCCAATGACTTCCCACTACAGCTGCCAAACATTTCCCTCTTGGCAGCCCCGTTGGGAGGAAAACTGGCTCTTTTCGATCACAATTGGCATATGATCACCAAAGACAAATGGGTTCTCAATATAGTTTCACAGGGTTACAGGTTCCACTTTCACACACTGCCAAGATTAAAAGGAATGCCAAATCTGCCACCAAATCAATGGGCAGAGGCATATTACAGCACTCATGACCATGGGAGCTATTCAAAAGGTACCTCCACAGGGACAAGGATTTTACTCAAGACTCTTTCTGGTACCCAGAAAAGACAAAGCCTGGAGGCCTATTCTAGATCTTTCATCTCTAAACACTTATTTGGATGTTCCGAAATTCAAAATGTTGACATTGCATCAGCTTCTTCCCATGCTGGGCAAGCAAGCTTGGCTCGTGACCTTGGACCTCAAGGAGGCGTACCTGCATGTCCCTATCAAACAAAACTGCAGAAGATACCTCAGATTCATAGCTGGTCCAATACATTACCAATTCTCTGCACTGCCCTTTGGCTTATCTACTGCACCCAGGGTCTTCACAAAGTGCCTGGCGCCAGTAATTGCATTTTGTAGACAGAGAGGAATTCATATTTACCCATACCTGGACGACTGCCTAATTCAAGCAGAGAGCAAAGACATTCTCCTAAAGCATCTGGCGTTTGTAAAAAAGTTAAGGTGCCTGGGGTACACAGTAAACGAAAAGAAGTCAAAACTATTGCCCTCACAAGAGATAATATTCCTGGGTGCGAGCTTGAACACAACGGCCCAGATGGCTTATCTCACGCCAGACAAGCAAGGACAATTGACTCAATATTTTCAATTGATGGCAACAAAGACCCGACTCCCTGCAAGAAAAATTCTGCAGGCCTTGGGCTACATGGCATATTGCATACTACTAATTCCATATGCCAGACTGCATATGAGGAAACTACAATGGTACCTAAAGAGTTTATGGTCTCAACACTGTCAAAGTTTGGAAACAGTTATACCACTAATACCTTGCCTTCAGAAGGAGTTTCGATGGTGGGCCCAAGCTTGTCACCTCAACAAAGGACAGCCTTTTACTCAACCCACAGCCAGGCAAACATTGACAACAGATGCATCGGATTACGCCTGGGGAGCACACATGGCAGGAAAATGCATCCAGGGCAAGTGGCCTCTAGAACAAAGGCATCTTCACATCAACCAAAAAGAGATGCTAGCTGTACAAAATTCCCTTATAGCTTTCAAGGGCCTGCTGCATCCAGGACAACTGCTACTAAAGACAGACAACACCACAGTCATGTGGTACATAAACAAGCAAGGGGGCACCCATTCATACCCCCTCTGCAGACAAGCAATGACCTTGTGGAACACAGCTATAAACTATCAAGTTAATCTACAAGCAAAATTCCTGCCAGGAGAGAAAAACACACTGGCAGACTTAAGCAGAAATATCATGGATTCCCACGAATGGGAATTGAATCCACAAATATTCAGAATGATCACACAGAAATGGTGGAGCCCGGACATAGATCTGTTTGCATCCAGGAATTGCCAGTTACAGAAATTCTGCACAAGGAGTTACCATCCACAAGCATGAAAAGTGGATGCCTTCTCATTCAGCTGGAAAAACCTAACGGTATACGCTTTCCCACCACTGCCTCTTCTTCCAAAGGTACTCATAAAAGCCAGTCAGGAGGAGCCAAAAATTATCCTGATTGCACCAGACTGGCCACGCCAGCACTGGTACCCATTCTTAAAAAACTTAGCACAAGGGCCACCCTGGATTTTGCCTCAAATACCACATCTACTCTCTCAGCACAACAATCAGATACTCCACAGTCAGCTAAGGACCTTAAACCTCGCAGCATGGAAGATACCTTAGCCAAGCAAGCAATGCCTCTCTCCAAAGCTGTTATGGATGTCATCCTGGGGGCCAGAAGGCCTAGTACCAGGAAAGCCTATTCAGATAAATGGAAGAGATTCTATGCCTGGAACCAGGCTCACAGCCTTGACCCTCTTGTGCCAAGCATTCCTCAGATACTACAATATTTGACTGAGTTGCTGGACAAAGGCCTCTCCTCATCCATCAAGATCCACGCCTCTACCATCTCTGCTCATTATAATACGGATCCACCAGCTTTCTCTCATCCTTTGCTAAAAAAAGTACCTCAGAGGGGCAAAAAAAACAAGACCACCCCGTAGAGCGCCTGCTCCAACTTGGGACCTCAATTTTGTTTTGGAAAAATTAACTTTACCTCCTTTTGAGCCAGCTAGCACAGCAGAATTAAAATATACCTCTTGGAAAACTGCTCTGCTCCTGGCACTCACATCAGCACGAAGAGTTTCAGAGTTACAGGTACTAATGGCAGTGGAACCTTTCCTCATTTTCCACCAGGACAGGGTGTCCTTAAGAACTAACCCTACTTTCATGCCTAAGGTGGTTTCAAGTGTGTCCCTAAACCAAACTATTCACTTGCCAACCTTTTATCCAAAACCACAGAATAAAGGGGAGAGACTACTGCATTCATTGGACATTCACAGGCAGTTACGCTTCTACTTGGACAAAACCAAAGCTTCAGAAAATCTGAGCAATTATTGGTAGCATATGCTGCAGGAGCACAGGGAAAAGCCATTTCAAAACAGACAATTTCCAAATGGATAGGACATTGCATACGTTTCTGCTACATGCACCATGGAAAACCTGTGCCTACCAGCATTAGATCACACTCCACCAGGGCAACAGCCACTTAAACGGCCTACCTCAGAGGAGTACCTACCAAGGAAATTTTGGAAGCAGCAACATGGAGCTCTGTGCATACCTTCACCAAGCATTACCATCTGCCTCTATACTCCAAATCCAGAGCTGGCTTCGCCTCTGCAGTGCTGCAGGGCCTTATAGCCACCCCTAATGCAATATAGAACCAGCCACCCTACCTCAGCTTTGGGATTCTACCCAAGTGTAATGACTGCAACAATGTAACACGATGAACATAGTGCAGTTTTGTACCTACCATAAATGTAGATGTTTGAGTGTTCACACTGCTGTAGTCCAGGTTATCTCCCCTCCTACCCCACTTTTTTGTTGATACGTACCTAGGTCTTCTACCCTTTACTACCTATGGGGAGTATTTGCTGCTACCTGAAAGTTATTGTTTGCTTTTCTTATTCATGTTTTACTAGCAATTTGAATTGCCTACCTATTTGGGGGCACCTGACATCTGGGGCAAGAAAAACTGAAGAAAATGGTGTCAGCTGCATCTTATATACCTCTGTCGCACTGACGTCAGGGAGGAGGTGACAGCAACCGACTCCGGACCAAGACTTTGGAACTCAGGCCGACTGGGGAACCGCCTGACAGCAGGATAACCCAAGTGTAATGACTGCAGCAGTGTGAACACTGGAACATCTTCATTTATGGTAGGTGCAAAACTGTACTTTGTCAGTTTTGTGCTAGATTTAACCAACGCACTATCAAGCGTCGGTATGATTTTGCTTTAATCTATTTTGGACACCGGTTTAATTATCCAGAAATGTCATCTGATAGCCATCCAACTACCAGAGTTCATAAAAATCGCAAAGACAAGGAAAAAGATACACAACCAAGGCCCAAACCAGACGACGAAGCTTCTCCTAAGCCAGTCACCGTTTCGCCGGTCCTCAGTGAGACGCTTTCGCAGCCCCTGATGCCCGCTACTTTAGAGTCGCAGGCCGCTACTGACTCCCACGTGGAGTCGGCCATGCCGCTGGAAACTTAAGGTATTGGAGCCTCGGATATTATCCCTTCAGATTGGTCCGGAGCCGCTGAGCAGGCACCGGCTTCCGAGGGTGTATTCAGACCTAAACATTTTTACATCAAACAGACTCAGCTTCAAAGGCAAAGACTAAAGCACTTTCCAAAGCAAAGAAACAAACTCAAGACCCACGTGGTCAGGCCTCTATGCCCAAAGAACAGATACTCAAAATGGTCGAAGACTTGATTACCTGCTTAAAAACCTCCGCTTTGGCCGGCTAAGAACTTACTATATTCAACTGGACGTATAAGAGAATTTAAGTACCTTTATCTGCTTTTTCTTTTCAAAAAAAATACAGTATTTAAATTGATTTTAACTGTGTGGAAGGAATATTAGCTGAACTGGAAGTTTTCACTCTGCTCTTCAGTGTGGAAGGAATATTAGCTGAACTGGAAGTTAGTGTTTGTTGAATTTTGTTATTTGCTAGTAATTACAGGTGTGGGGGTAGTCACATTCTTTGATTTCCTGTCCTTGCCTATTTAAGTGGTACAGTGTGAAATATTTTCTGCTTAAAAACCTCAGCTTTGGCCGGCTAAGAACTTGCTATATTCAACTGGACGTATAAGAGAATTTAAGTACCTTTATCTGCTTTTTTTTTTCAAAAAATACAGTATTTAAATTGATTTTAACTGTGTGGAAGGAATATTAGCTGAACTGGAAGTTTTCACTCTGCTCTTCAGTGTGGAAGGAATATTAGCTGAACTGGAAGTTAGTTTTTGCTGAATTTTGTTATTTGCTAGTAATTACAGGTGTGGGGGTAGTCACATTCTTTGATTTCCTGTCCTTGCCTATTTAAGTGGTACAGTGTGAAATATTTTCTGCTTAAAAACCTCAGCTTTGGCCGGCTAAGAACTTGCTATATTCAACTGGACGTATAAGAGAATTTAAGTACCTTTATCTGCTTTTTTTTCAAAAAAATACAGTATTTAAATTGATTTTAACTGTGTGGAAGGAATATTAGCTGAACTGGAAGTTTTCACTCTGCTCGTCAGTGTGGAAGGAATATTAGCTGAAATGGAAGTTAGTCAGTGTTTGCTGAATTTTGTTATTTGCTAGTAATTACAGGTGTGGGGGTAGTCACATTCTTTGATTTCCTGTCCTTGCCTATTTAAGTGGTACAGTGTGAAATATTTTCTGCTTAAAAACCTCAGCTTTGGCCGGCTAAGAACTTGCTATATTCAACTGGACGTATAAGAGAATTTAAGTACCTTTATCTGCTTTTTTTTTTCCAAAAAAATACAGTATTTAAATTGATTTTAACTGTGTCGAAGGAATATTAGCTGAACTGGAAGTTTTCACTCTGCTCTTCAGTTAGTCCCACCCACCCTTGCTGTTTTTGTTTTGTTGTTAATCTTAGTGGCCTTGCAGCTGCCCGCCCCTCTTGTAAATTTGTGTTTGGATACTCCTTCTGGGCCCATCTCATTTGCTCACTCAACTGAGTGCAGTGAGATCATATTCTGATTTCAGGCACTCCTACTGTGTACAAAGAGAGCATCTGGGAAACAGAAAAAAAAAATTTAAGCTTGTTTCCTGCCTTTCCTGTTAAGTGGTATAGACTATTTGTAGGCTTCTGAGCCCCCAAGCCCTTCTGTGTTGGAGGGAAGCCTTCTAGCTTAGTTTTTTTTCCTATAACTAGCCAGTTTTCTAGTTTCAGCACTCAAATCTGTTTCTTTGATCTCAGCACTTGTTCAGAAAAAAAAAAATTTTTTCATCTGCTTTTACTGTACTTGTGTTTCTACCTACTTTGTTTTACTTTTGCATCATCTTAAAAGTACTCAATTGTATTTATTACTGCTTGGTGTAACTCATTCTAAGCCTTCTGGTTTAAACACTTGGGCTTCGGACCAGTTGTTTTGCACTGAGAGGGTTTGTGGTCTGCACTGTAGTGGCAGAACAGGAAGCTTACATCCTTCTAGGTTGGGAACTGCTGATTGAGGGCTCAGTGTCTGTTATTCTAAAAGTGTATTAATTCTGGTTTAAGCACTTGGGCTTTCAGGCCAGTTATTTTACATTAAGAGGGTTCGTGGTCTGCACTCTTGTGGGAGGAGAGGCTGGACTCTGCCCTTCTGAGCTGGGAATTTCTGATTGAAGGCTTATAGTGCATGCATATCTGAACTGCTTCTTACTGAAGTTGGTGCCTTGTTTGCTGTGGCATAGACTGGATTCGGGCCTGCTGGATCTAGCTTTGTTTGTGTAACTTGAGCACTAATCCAGGCATTCTCTAAAGTATTCAATTGTATTTATTACTGCTTGGTAGTAACTTGATTAAAGTTTAGCTGTCATTCTAAGTCTTTTGGATTAAGCACTTGGGCTTCAGACCAGTTGTTTTACTTTAGGAAGGTTTGTGGCATGCACTGTGGTGGCAGGACAGGTAGCTTTCATCCTTCTAAGTTGGGAACTGCTGATTGAGAGCCCAGTGTCTGTTATTCTTAAAGTGTATTGGTTCTGGTTTAAGCACTTGGGCTTCAGGCCAGTTATTTTACATTAAGAAGGTTTGTGGTCTGCACTCTTGTGGGAGAAGAGGCTGGACTCTGCCCTTCTGAGCTGGGAATTTCTGGTTAAAGGTTTATAGTGCCTGAATATTTGAACTGTATCTTACTGAAATTGGTACACCTTGTTTGCTGTAGCATAGACTAGATCCAGGCTTGCTGAATATAGCTTTGTTTATATGCTTGTTGTTTGTTTGCTTGTTATTTCCCTGGAACGCTAATTCCACCTAATACTCGGCTTCTCAGCGCTTCTGTGGATCACTAGTGATATCTGCATTGCTTACTGTACTTATTTCCTTGTTTCACTTGAAAGAAAGTTACTGTTTGTCGTTTTTGCATTTAAGTTACCTGTAACACATTGCACTTAAGTTACCTGGCACTTGCTCACTAAAGCAATTATATAAGTCAGCACTAAAAATTAAAAGCACTACACCCTCACTCCCCACTGGCCCTGGTTTTCAATTATTAAGGAATTCCCAATATTATTCTAGCATGTCCAAAGGTCAGTTGTCAATCTCCTCTCCGGTCCAGCTGGTGAATCTGGGAATCTTGAGGCAATGTCACAACTGCCTCATATACACAGACAACCCTCTCCTCCTCCCAACAAATTCCAACACATGTGAGAGATGCAACCATATAGCCAAACTGGAGACTAAGCTCTCTCAACTCAGTACTGGCATAACCAGTCAGGAGGAGAAGGAAACCACACTCACTACAATTCCAGTCTCACATAGACCTACCACGACAGCAAACCAAACACATAATCACACAAAAACATACTCGGAGGCTCTAAATAAAGATCTGCCGAAGCAGCAGAGACCTCCAAAGCAGACACCCAAGCAGCCGCTACCCCAAAACAAAACACGTGCAACACATATCTCACAAAGCCGGTGTGCCAAACAGTCACAGCCCTTAAGACTAAACAACACACCTGATACACTTGTAATAGGTGACTCTATCGTCAGGCACACTGACGTCCCGCTCACCAGGCTGAACAAGGAGAGGGTCACGGTGAGCAGCCTGTCGGGTGCTAGGATCCGCCACATAACACAAGCACTCAGGTCACCCCAAGGCAAGTACAAATATGACTCAGTCATTGTCCATGCTGGTGTGAATGACCTGAGACGTACCTCCCTGGACTACATGAAAAGAGACATAGAGGAGCTCTCTGAGCATGTAGCCCAGGCTGGTATGACCCTGACCTTGAGTAGCATCTTACCCTCACCAAGAATGATGCCACAGTATGAAGACAAGATAATCAATTTCAACAATTGGCTTAAGTATTGGTGTCATTCAAAGGGGATCCAATGCCTATCAGCTTGGGATGATATGCACGACAAGCCACGATGCTTTGCTAGGGACAGCTTGCACCTGTCACCCCTGGGCTTTCGGATATTGGCAAAGGCTCTTGCTACCCCCATAGTGCCTTTTTTAGGCAAGGCTCAAAAGACAAACCCACCTCCATAGGTATCACAAGGGATAAGAAACTAAGAGTAATGCTACTCAACGCCAGAAGTCTAAACCTCAAGATGCACGCACTCGAAACTCTCCTTAGCATGGAGAACATCGATATCTGTGCAGTAACAGAAACCTGGTTCAGGGCTCCCGAGAGCACCCCAGCACTACCAGGTTATACCTCATACCATGCTTTTCGGCCCCAAAACTTGGACCGAACCACAAAAGGAGGGGGAGTATCGATATTCATCAAAGATACCCACACCTCCAAGTTGGTGACAAAGCATCAGAGACTATCCATGTGCAACTAACAGTGGGTAAAACTGCCTTCCAGTTTATAGCCTGCTACAGACCACCCTCCCAAACCCAGGAACCCCACTCGGCCTTCCTGAGAACACTGGAAAATATGAAGGTGTCTCCAAACACCATTATATTGGGCGACTTCAACTACCCAAACATAGACTGGGAGCATTACTCTAGTTCCAACACCCTAGCCCATAGGTTCCTAGAATTTATAAACTCAAATGCTATGGAACAACTTGTTACCACTCCCACAAGAGGGGAAAACATACTGGACCTGATCATCACCAACATGGGGACTCTATGCTCCAGACCAGAAGTGTATCCCTCACTGGTAAGATCAGACCATAAACTAATCTCACTGGATATTCACATCCCGACCCCACCCCCTGCCCAGAAAACCACAGTGAAAAACTTCTCTAAAGCTTATTTTACACTCCTCAAAACTGAGGTGGAATCCTTCAAAGCCCCCGGGCCTGTGGAAAATACGGCCCAGACCGCAGAATCCTTTAGAAACGCATTCTATGAACACCTTCAGGAATGCATGGATCATGCGATCCCAAATAATACCAAGACCCAATCCTCCAAACGCAGACGTCCTGTCTGGTGGACCCCATCCATAAACAAACTATACAATAGAAGGAGGAAGCTACTAAATGATAAAGCAAAATCCCAAAAAGGGAAGGCATCACTGATCAGTATTAGCAAAAAACTACGGGCACACACAAAATTGTCTAAGGCCAGCTTCGAGAGAAAAATTGCACAGGACACTAAGGATAATCACAAGGCTTTCTTTAGTTATGTTAGGAACCTGGGTGGTAATTCCCAGATATGCTCAGAATTAGTCCAAAATGACAAAAATACACGAACCCACAGACATTGCCAACATCCTAGCTGACAGGTTCAGCGCAAACTCTCCCCTCCCACCAAAGGGCAAATATCTATCCCAGCAGAGTGCTGCCCCCCTGACATCTCAGATGCTCAGGTAAGAGCCGCCCTCTCCAAAGCAAAAAACACAGCATCAATGGGACCAGATGGTGTCCCGGGCTGCGTCCTACATGAACTCAAAGAAGAGCTAAACCCAAACATAAAACTACTGTTCAATCTCAGCCTTACTACAGGATATGTGCCCAAAGAGTGGCGTACAGCAACAGTGGTCCCTCTCCATAAAGGTGGTGCCTCAACGGATCCATCGCCCCATAAGCCTGACTAGCTTGGTCTGCAAAGCTATGGAAAGGATCATCATGGACCTCATAAATAAAGATATTGGGGACCTACAAACACTGGATCCTACCCAGTTTGGCTTTGTTAAGGGCAGATCCTGCCTCTTAAAACCTGGTTGATTTCTTTGAAACAGTCACCAAGGCCATTGACGAGGGGAAGGTGGTCCACACAGCCTACCTGGACCTCGCAAAAGCCTTCGATACAATACCCCACTCGGGCATTATAGATAAGCTCACCAGCTTAAATATAAACCCCTATGTCACTAGATGGATTGCAAACTGGCTCAAGGACAGAACCCACATGGTTAGAATTGCTGGAGCCATGTCAGACTCCAAACCAGTTACAAGTGGTGTCCCACAAGGCTCAGTCCTGGGACCTCTCTTGTTCGGTATATATTTCTCGGAGGTACAGGCCAACACGGAAGGACTGTGGCTGACCAAGTTTGCAGATGACTGCAAACTGGGCCATAATAGACTCTCCAGCCGACACAAGCATCCTCCAAAAGGGCCTCATAGAAACAGACAACTGGTGCCAGAGCCATGGCCTCAAGCTAAATGCCAAAAGTGTATAGTCATCCCTTTGGCAAAAACAAAGTGCCCACAAATTACCACATAGGTGGAAATCCATTAAGTACAGAAGAAGTAATTAGGGACCTGGGGACCCAAGTTGATAGCAATCTCTCATTTGACAACCACGTGGCCAAAGTGGTTAGAAAAACATTTTATATAGCCCACCTAATCATGAAGGGATTCACATCTAGATCAGGGGAGGTCATCGTGCCTCTTTACTCATCCCTCATCAGGCCCATAATTGAGTACAATGCCCCTTTTGGGATGTACCTTACCAGACACCTGCAGCAACTGGAAAGACCCCAAAAGTACCTCACCAAGAGGATCAAAGGGCTCAAACAGATGCCATATGCTGCCCGGTTAAAGAAACTCCAGCTCTACTCAGTGGCATACCGCCTGTTCAGAGGCGATCTGTGCCTGACGTATAAAGCCATGTCCAACCTGGAATTAATGGACATGCTGCACCTCAGAAAATCCAAATCCTATCGAGCTACGCTCGAGACTTGAACCTCAACACTGAAATAAATAGGACATGCTGGAGGGACAGATTCATAACCCAGAGGCTCCCTTCACTCTGGAATAAAATCCCAGTCCAGGTTAGGCAGAGTCCCTCATTGACTCTCTTCAAGAGGAATCTTGATGAGTGGATGGGAGATCGTAGGTTTACCCCGGGTATCACTTCTGTGTCACTGTTAGATAGAGGCACAGTATACTAACCTCGAAAAAGGGCATAGCAAAATAAATTTAAAATGGGTGGCGAAAGCCAAACACATTCTGGCTAGGCTTATAAATGCCCTAGGGCAGATAGCCTAGTATGAACCTATGAAAACTTGATCAGGGGTTCCCATCCCCCTCCTGATAAGAGGCCTAGGCAAGAGACTGACTATGAATCTTCAGATCAGGTTTCCATTTCCTCTGATTCTTCTTCTGATCAGGAATATTTTCTTCCCCCCTATGAGGATTCTGATGCTGAAGAATCTATACCTTCAGCTTCTCCTCCAGAGGACTATTCTTTTGGAGAAACCTTACATACCATGAGGGGAGCATTTCCATTGGGAGAGCCAAGATTTTTCAGAATCTAAAAAGAGGCTCAGGGATTTCCTTTTACTACCTCAACACAGGCCACTAGCCGTCCCACCTGTGTTAGACATTGTAGATGATGTGTTTTCGGAGTCTAGTCTTACCCCTGACTCCTTACCTCCAGCTCCTGTTAAGCCTGACAGATATTACAGGGTTCCTGACTCATAAATTTCTTTTTAAAAACTCTGCTGCAGACCCAGAAACTATTTCTCAGGGTCCCAAAGGAGTTAAGGCTTCCGCTGCAAAAAACCCTACCCCCTCTGACAGAGATTCTAGGGCACTGGATAGATGGGGAAAAAGGTTTTACACATGTACCTTGGCTACAAGGGTAATCTCCAAGTGAAGTACCTCGCAGGATGCGCAGTAGCAAAACCCGCCCCGAACACGCCTCCTGGCCAAGCGCACATGAATATGTATTTGTTCCTTGGAGATGTGCCTAAAAAGTGTTCCTGCTGCCAACATTCGATTGAGGCCTATGTTCGTGGGACAGTCAGACCCTAAACCCTTTGTCTGATTACTAGGTTTTAGTTTGTTATGTTTTTTACCCAAGTGACTTAAATATTGAAACACCAAATACAATGTGATTAAACCTATTATTTCCGCGTTCAGCTGGTCCCACTTTTGACTGTTGTTAAAGCAGCAACACAGTATTACAGTAAGGGGCTTAAAATCGCTATGATGGTTGCACTTTTGTCAGTTTAATTTTTATAAAGAAATGTATAGTTTACATGTTCACATATGTGCGGGGGTGATTAGCAACGGGAAACCAATCCACTGCAGGTAAAGATCTTAATGTCAAGAATAGTGTGCATGTGTGACATCAGACTGGTTGGTTAGAAGGCTATAAACATAAAGTGTCATTAATAGTTGGGTACCGCACTTGTTCTGCTTAAGTAAGGAAACGTGCAAATCAGGATGACAGATTGACTTGTATAGGGAGGGTTTTGTCCGCTCACTTTAAGTTGATATTGCCAGTGTATGAACGTAGTGGTATATATTTAGGGTTTTGTCCGCTCACTTGTAAAACACATTTGATTGTAAATAAACGCACACAGTACAGCGTAACGGCAATTTCTTTTCACTTTATTCTTGATAAACACAGCAGAAGTAAAATGTGCTGAAGAGTGTTTTGGTACAACTTCATACAGTCATCAGCAAACATAACGACTGTTGTTCATTTATCAAAAAGAGTCTAAGCTGTTACACTTAGCAGATTATTAGGTATTCTGTTTCAGCAGCTCTGTGGCCAGCTGAGACAGTGCAGGGGGAAGGGGAATACCTCTAACTGGTGTTTTTGCAAAGTGAGAAGTTAGGAGACAGTATACCATCTCTCAGCCCTCTACTCATAAGGGAGCCATATAGGGGCTAAATGGCTGTACTGGAAAAACCTAAATGTTGTCAGTCAACAGAATTAAAGCCTTATGAAAGTCGACTAGTACTGCTGGTTTTGGGACATTATGGGTATAGTGGTCTGTGCTCCTCTGATCATGTACAAACCCTGCCTATAACTGTGCCTTTCACTACTACGCTACTTTGATGCATTCGCGGGCACCTGCCAATCATGTCAGCAACGCCCACTCCCCGCCCAAAGCTGTGCGGAACCGCCCGCGAGGTACTTCTCTTGGAGATTACCGCTATAAGGGCCTTAAACTGTCAGTTTCATATGCTCAAATATCAGCAACATGTCATGGCATTGCTTAAACAGAAAATGTTGTTAAACTCTGAATGTGCAGAAAACAAAGAAATGCAGGATTTATTGCATGCAGCCTCCTGCAGGGCCGCAGTCACAGGTTCTGTAATTAGGAGGTATGCTTGGTTAAAGTAACAAAATCTGCCTGATCATGTTAAAGTTAAATTATTAGATGCACCTTTACAGCATGATACTTTGTTTGGTGTTAAGGCAGAAGAGGTGTTAAAGAAAATGGAGGACAAAGCTAAATCTATGCAAACGGTCAAAGATTTTTTACAAGTACAGCCACTTAGGTTTAGTAGACACTGGCCAACAAAGAATTGGTCCTTTCCTGTGTCAGACAGACCTCAAAGGGGCAGATCCAGACTTCCTAGAGGCAGATCCCAGGCACAAGGTTCATACTGCCCAAAGCAATGGGGGGCTTCTACCTCCAAATTTGGAGAAGACCAATCACAACCATACAAGAAACAGTCCCAATGACTTCCCCCTGGCAGCACCTTTAGGGGGGAAATTAGCACTTTTTTTCTCAAAATTGGCAAATTATAACCCAGGACAAGTGGGTCCTAAATATTGTGTCACAAGGCTACAAGTTCCATTTCCATACCGTGCCAAAGGCAAACGGCTGGCCCGATCTGCCAAAAAAAACAATGGGCAGAGGCACAAAAACAAGTCTCATCCCTCATGGACATGGGGGCCATTCAACAAGTACCAGAGCAAGAGCAGGGACAAGGATTTTACTCAAGACTGTTCTTGGTATCCAGAAAGGACAAGGCCTGGAGGCCAATACTGGACCTATCTATTTTGAACACATTCCTGGATATACCAAAATTCAAGATGTTAACTTTGCAGCAGCTTCTGCCCATGCTGGGCAAGAATGCTTGGCTTGTGACTTTAGACCTGAAAGAGGCATACCTGCATGTCCCAGTCAGACAAATATACAGAAGATATCTCAGATTCAAGGCTGGCTCAATGCATTACTAGTTCTCCGCACTGCCCTTTGGCTTATGTACTGCACCCAGAGTCTTTACAAAGTGCCTGGCACCAGTAATTGCATTCTGCAGACAAAGAGGAATACAAATATATCCTTACTTGGATGACTATCTAATTCAAGCAGAGAGCAAGGACATTCTTCTTCAGCATCTGGCGTATGTGAAAAGACTTCTAACATGCCTAGGGTATGCAGTCAACGAAAATAAATCAAAACTAGTACCCTCTCAAGAGATAATATTCCTGGGTGCAAGCTTAAATACAACTGTCCAGATGGCTTATCTCACGCCAGACAAACAAAGGCAACTGACTACCTATTTCAAAATGTTGGCAACAAAGGCCCAGTTATCTGCAAGAAAAATTCTGCAGGCTTTGGGATTCACAGCATCCTGCATCCTACTAATTCCATATGCAAGACTGCATATGAGGAAACTTCAATGGTACCTAAAAAGTGTTTGGACTCAACATTGCCACAGCCTGGAAACTATGATTACTCTCATTCCCTGCCTGCAACAGAAGTTTCGACGGTGGGCAAAGGCTTGTCACCAGAACAAGGGACAGCCATTCATATTACCCCCAGCCAGGCAGACACTAACAACGGATGCATCAGATTATGCCTGGGGGGCCCACATGGCAGGAAGATGCATTTAGGGCACATGGACCTCAAATCAAATGCATCTATATACCAATCAAAAAGAGATGCTAGCAGTTCAAAATGCCCTGACAGCCTTCAAGGACCTACTTCATCCAGGACAACAACTGATCAAGACAGACAATACCACGGTCATGTGGTATATAAACAAGCAGGGGGGCACACATTCTTACCCCCTTTGCAGACTAGCCATGACTTTGTGGGACACAGCATTGACTTACCAAGTACATCTGCAGGCACAATTCCTGCCAGGAAGGAAAAATACTCTGGCAGACGAACTAAGCAGAAATATCATGGATCCCCACGAGTGGCACCTGGATCCACAAGTCTTCAGCATGATAACAAAGAAATGGGGATGACTGGATATAGATCTATTTGCCTCCCCTCACAACTACCAACTAAAAAGATTCTGCACAATGATTTATCACAAACAAGCATGGAAAGTGGATGCCCTATCTTTCAGCTGGAAAAATCTATCAGTATATGCATTTCCCCCTCTGCCTCTCCTCCCCAAAGTACTCCTAAAGGTCAGACAGGAGAAGCCAAACATGATACTGATTGCCCCAGACTGGCCCCGCCAGTACTGGTATCCAATACTAAGGAGCATGTCTCAATGCCCAGCTTGGACCTTACCTCAAAAACCTCATCTACTGTCACAGCAAAACAGTCAGATCCTGCACAGCCAACTCAGAACTTTAAACCTGACAGCATGGCAAATAATGTAGTCATACAAAACACACCTCTCAGTAAAGCTGTGATGGATGTCATTTTGGTAGCCAGAAGACCTAGTACTAGAAAATCTTATGCTGGAAAATGGAAGAGATTCTGTGCTTGGAACCAGGCACAAGGAACTGATACAGCTGTACCAAATATTCCTCAGATTTTGCAATACTTAACTGAGATGCTGGACAAAGGCCTATATTTTTCATCTATTAAAATTCATGCCTCTGACATTTCGGCTCATTACAATGTAGAGCCACCAATCTTTTCTCATCCCTTATTAAAGCAGTACCTCAGGGAAGTCAAAAACGTAAGACCACCAAGGAGATCACCAATGCCTGCATGGGACCTCAACTATGTCTTGGAAAAACTCACCCTGCCTCCTTTCGAGCCAGCTGCTACTGCTGATATAAAATTTTTATCTTGGAAAACCGCTCTGCTCCTAGCAATAACTTCTGCAAGACTAGTTTCAGAGCTACAGGCACTCATGGCTGCGGAACCTTTTATCCAGACAGGGTGTCTCTGAGGACAAACCCAACATTTATGCCTAAGGTGGTGCCCAGTGTGGCTCTCAACCAAACTATTCACCTGCCAACCTTTTATCCAAATCCACAGAACAAGGGGGGAGAGAATTCTGCATTCTTTGGATGTACACAGACAGCTTAGATTCTATTTGGACAGAACCAAAGTTTTCAGAAAGACAGATCAATTACTAGTGGCATATGCTGCAGGATTACAAGGAAAGGCTATCTCAAAGCAGACTATTTCAAAGTGGACTGGCCACTGCATTCGTTTCTGCTATATACAGCATTGCAAGCGCCAGTACCTAAGGGCATTAGGCCACACTCAGCCAGAGCTGCAGCCACTTCAGCAGCTTTTCTCAGGGGAGTACCTACCAAGGACATTTTAGAGGCTGCTACTTGGAGTTCAGTGCACACCTTTACAAAGCATATCATCTGCCATTCTACTCTAAATCCAGGGCAGGCTTTGCCACTGCAGTTCTGCAGGGCCTCTTAGCCACTCCTAATGCTGTTTAGCTCCAGCCTCCCAACCTTAGCTTTGGGACTCTACCCAAATGTAATGACTGCAGCAGTGAAACATGAAGAACATAGTACAGTTGTGTACACTTACCATAAATGTAGATGTTCGAGTGTATTCACTGTTGCAGTCCAGGTTACCCTCCCACCATCCCCCTTCGCTTCTGATGGAAACTATCTTTCCTTCTCTGATTTGTACAACCTATGTGGTGTATTTGCTTGTAGATGAAGGTAAATTTTATATTGGTGCATGTAATTATACATATATAAATTTTGGCTACCCTTTTGGGGGGGCACTTGACATCTGGGGCAAGAAAAAATAAAGAAAATAGCATCGGCTGCTTCTTTTATACCCCTGACAACCTGACGTCAGGGAAGGGGTGACAGCAGCCGATGCAGGACCCAAGACTTTGGAATTCAGGCAGGCTGAGGGCAACCTGCCAGCAGGATAACCCAAATGTAATGACTGCAACAGTGAATGCACTCGAACATCTACATTTATGGTAAGTGTACACAACTGTACTTTCCATGGCCTTGCAGACCAGGCTTGTCAGGCTAATGTAACGGTAGTTTCCGTGGTGGATCCGCCTTTGTGGAATGGGATAATTGTCGCTGTGCACCATTCAGTGGGCACAAAGCCTGAGGTGAGGCTATGATTGAACATGGTACTTAGGTGGGGTGTCAGTTCGTTCTTTAGTCCGTGTAGAATAAAGCCTAGGATGTTGTCAGGCCCCATGGATGCTGTGTTCTTGGCTTTGGAGAGTGAGGTTTTCACTTGTGCAGCCGTGATTACAGGAACTTTACATTCTTCCGGTATAGAGATGGGCCCTTTAGGGGGTGAGAGGAGGGTGAAGTTAGCACTGAATCTGTCTGCCAGGATGCTTGCAGTATCAGTTGGTTCTGTATATTTAGTGCCATTGTGCTGTAACTCAGAGCAGATCTGAGTGTTGCCATTGAGATTCTTGACATAGCTATAGAATGCTTTGTGGTTGTCTTTAGAGTCAGTGGCAATTTTGTTTTCGTAACTAGCTTTGGAGGATTTTATGAGGGATCTCAGCTTCTTACTGAGGCTGACCAGGGAGTTCCTCCAGTCATGGGATTTTACTCTTTTTTTGCAACAGTTTCTTCTCTTGTAGAGCTTGTTTATGGCAGGGGACCACCAGATTGGCTTCATTTTTTTGGAGGATTGCATCTTGGTTCTGTTAGGGATAGCACGATCCATGCAATCGTGTAAGTGCTTATAAAGTGCAGTTGTGTAGGATTAGCAGTTGTACCTCTATTGTCCATCTGCATGGCTGTCATGAAGTTTGCCAATTCTGTCTTAAGAAGCGTGAAGTTGGCTTTGGAGAAATTTTTTACGCTAATTTCCTTAATGGGGGTAGGTCGGGATGTGGATGTCTAGGGTGATTAACTTGTGGTCGGATCTGACCAACGAGGAATTGACCTTTGGTGTGGAACACCGATCACTCATGTTGGTAATGACCAGGTCTAGGGTATTGCTGTGTCTGGTGGGGGTGTGGATAAAGTTGATCCAAGGCATTGGAATTTATGAATTCCAGAAAATGTTGAGCAAAAGAGTTGGTACATGAGTAGATGTTCTTCGTGTTTCACTGTTGCAGTCATTACATTTGGGTTATCTGCTTGCAGGTAGCTCTGTCGGCCTGATTATCAAAGTCTTGGGTACTGCGTCGGTTGCTGTCTCATCTTCCATGACGTCAGGTAGTCAGGGGTATAAAGCATGCAGCCGATGCCATTACATCAGTCTTTCTTGCCGTGCGGTGCCTGAAGCAGTTCGCAAGTGCCGGTTGGCCGACTCCTGAAATTTTTTTTTCGAGTTTTAGATCCGAAGTCTTCAACAAAGCTAAGTACCCCATTGGGGATCCTTTTTCTTGCTCTAAACCGTCAGTAAAAGTTACAATTGTATTTCTTTTGGAAAGCATATACCTCATAAAGAATTTAATTCGTACTGCATTCCTTGCCTAGGCCCAGACCACTACGTACCTCGCTGTCGGTTTTGTGCCTTATTCAAACCTCGATCTATTCGTCATCTGTTCATTTTCGCAACTAAATATTTTGGTACTCTGTTCAATTATCCAGAAATGGCTTCGGTAAGCCACCCGACTACAGACATTCTGAAAAAACGCAAAGATAAAGAAAGAGACAGACCGCATAGGTTCATAGCTGCCAACGATGCTTCTGCTAAGCTAGTCGCCAGTTCGCCAGTACTCAGTGAGGCATTTTTGCAACCCCTGATACCTGCTACTTCAGATTCGCAGGCCTCTACTGAGACCCATTCGGAGTCCGGTATGCCGCAAGATGCTTCTTCGACTGTGGAACCTGCGGATGTCTCTACCTTGGATGGGTCCGGAGCCGCTGTGCAGGCACCGGCTTCTGAGGGTGTATTCAGGCCTACTGACTTGCATATTAAACTGACGCCATCTTCTTCTTCAAGGCCTAAACCTCGAGTCACGCCTAGAAACCCGACGCCCAGACCGCATGGTCAGTCCCCTATGCCTAAAAACAAATAATAAGAATGTCAGAAGACCTTGTTACTCTAATCAGGGGAAACCACCCTTCTCCCTCTAAGAGACCTAGAACTGATTTTCCTTCTGATTCTTCTGATCAGGATTCTGAAATTTCTGTTTTCTCTGACTACCAAGAATTGCCCTTATCTACCTATGAGGATTCTGATGCTGAGAACTCCATTCCCTTTGCTTCCCCTCCAGAGGATTTCTCTTTTGGTGAAACTTTGCATACTCTTAGGGAGCATTTCCACTGGGAAAGCCAGGATTACTCTGACTCCAAAAAGAGGCTTAGGGAATTCTTACTCCTAGCTCAACACAGGCCCTTAGCTATCCCTCGTGTACTGGACATTGTAGATGATGCCTTCTTGGAATCTAGCCTGGCCCCTGACACTTTACCTCCGGCTCCCAGAAAACCTGACAGGTATTACAGAATACCTGATCTCACAAGTTCCTCTGTAAGAATCCTACTGCAGATCCTGAGACCATTTCACAGGGACCCAAAGGCATTAAGGCTACTACTGCCAAAAACCCTACCCCCTCTGATAGAGATTCCAGGGCCCTGGACAGATGGAGTAAGAAGGTATACACTTCTGCTACTTGGGCCATTTGGGCCTTAAATTGCCAGTTTCACATGTTGAAGTATTAACAGCATATTATTGGATTGCTTAAACAGAAAATTATGTTGATTCCTGACTGTGCTGAAAATAAAGAATTACAGGATTTAATGCATTCTGCTGAACAAGTTGGAAAACCTACTTTGCAGTGTGGTTTTGATTCATTAGAGGCATCTTGCAGGGCTGCTGTCACTGGGTCTGTACTTAGAAGGCATGCTTGGTTTAAGGAGCAAACTTTAAACAAAAGTGGTTCCACACGGCAGGAAGTAATTGTAGAAGAAATTTATTACAAAAAGTAAGCACTTTCGCGAGTAACATTTGCTTCTTCAGACTGTTTAAAAGGCAGAATAGCACACACCCTTATAAATGCTCATTCAACCAATCATGCTGCAAATAAAACCTAACTGCTTTAACGTAATGCCAAATTAATTAAAAGCAGTACTCTGCAAACATTTTAAATGCATAAAAGATATATGTGTAAAAACATGAATACAAAATTCTATGTCTAAATAGCAAAGAATAAATAAATATGCTTGTCAGTAACATGGTAAGCTATACTAGTTGCTCATAACTTCCAGTTAAGTATAAAAACAGTACAATAATAAAACTAATGTACATACAACAGAATACATCTCTAAAACATGTCTCACTCAAGAATTGCAAAGCGGAGTCTATTGTGAGATCATACCTTCTACTAAACAGAACTATTAATGCACGTAATAATCAATGCTTAAGGGCTCTTGCCTTCAGAAAGGGTTTAAGGGAAACCCTATTATTTAGACCTTTAGGTTTGTCTACTTGAAGACGTATGATCCACTTTTGCTCATAGGATTCAATTCTATTATTCAGGTCACCTTTTCTTAAAGTTTCATGCATAATATCCAAAACAAGAACCTTAAACTTATGGTCAGTACCTGTTTTGGCTACATGGAGAGCTAGGGCATTCATTTCTTTAGCATTCCTAATATCTTTAGTGTGTTCTAGAACTCTGTCTTTTAATACCCTATTTGTTTTGCCTACATAAAATGAAAAACACACAATGCACTAGCAGAAATACACTACATTACTAGTTTGACAATCCACATAGAATTTGCTATCTATTTCAAAACCAAGGTGGGGATGCTTAAAATATCCACCATTGTGTATATGTGTACAAGCCGCACATCTTACACATATACGTCCCCACTCTATCTGACAAAGCATGTGGTATTGCATGCTGTGTTTTATAACATAGTTGTCTCTTGAGGGACTTGTTATTCCTAAAGGCAAAATGGGGTTCAGGAGATATAATGCCTACTACCTCATTCACAGTTGAAAGAATATCCCAATTATTCCTAATGACATTACAGACCATATGTATATCACTGGCATAAGTCAGGGGCATCCTAATCTTAGTGCTACAGCCTTGGGTCGCTGTAGGAGTACCATTAACATTGCCATTAATAGTAGCATTAGAGCTGGAATCATTACATAAATATGGTCTACATCTCCCCTGCCTTTCACTCCAGGCCTGGGCTATCTGTATATCAGTGGCCTCAGCCCTGTAGCCTCTCTCAATGAACTCTTGTTTAAGGGTATGCAGCGCCATCTTCAGTTAGGCATCTTCACTATAAAGCCTCATCGTACGAAAAATCTGACCTCTAAGCGCATTAGACTTAGTATGCCTTGGATGCGTACTAGTATTATGCAGGATATTGTTCTTCCTCACTTCCTTCCTATACATGGTTCTGGAAACATTTTGAGCCATGTCTTTGGTTACCTTAACATCTAGAAATTCCAGCCCCACTGCGGAATATTTAGAGGTAAACCTAAGAAACCCATTCAACTCATTCAAAAAACAGATGAAATCAAATAATTGTTGTTCTGTACCTTACCAGAACAAAAAATGTCATTCACAAACCTTTTGTACCACTTGATACAAGTGCAGTAGGTATTGTTAGGACATATTTGGCTTCCCAGTTTGCTAGGGAGAGGTTGGCGTAGCTATTGGCACAAGCTGTTTCCATAGCCATGCCTACCCCTTGGATGTAGTACTCATCACCAAAAATAAACAAATTATTCTCTAGTATGATCTCAAGTAGTGAGCAGATCAAGGACACTTTATTGTTTGGAACGTTGTTACTGAGAAGCATCTCCCTTTCGTTCTCGATGCCCCAGTCATTGGGAATGATTGTAAACAGGGACTCTACATCTAGTCACAAAGAGGCAAGGACCCTGAATAACCTCAATGTAATTATTCAACTCACTAAGAAAACACTTAGTATCTTTAAGGATGGTGCTACACTTATCCAGTACATCATGCAAGTTCTTTTCTACAAAAATAGAAAGAGGTTCAGTGACCCAACCTCTACTTGAAACAATAGGACGCATTGATGGAGTTGCAAGGTTCTTGTGTATCTTAGGGAGCCCATATAGCGTAGGGACCACAGGAAAATCAACTTTGAAATAGTCAAACAACTGTTCTGAAATCATCCCAGTAATCAACAAATCAAACACTAGAAACTGTACCCTTTCAGTGCAGCTTTTCAAGACTTGACCAGACACATTAGTATATGTATTAGAGTTATTTAAATGATCTAACATAAATTGTACATAGTTTTCCTTGTCCATCACTACTATACTGCCCCCGCCTTGTCTGCAGGGCAGATCTGTATGCTATTTATACGTTTAAGCTCAAGGCTGTAGAGCCCTTCAGCATTTTCCATGCTGTCAGGGTCTCCCTCAGGACTTAACCCATCCTTCATGCCAAAAGTGGTGTCCAGTGTGGCTCTCAACCAGTCCATTCTTTTGCCCACCTTTTTCCATAACCTGCAAAACAAGGAGGAAAGGATTCTGCACTCTCTGGATGTGCACAGACAGCTTAGATGTGCACAGACAGCTTAGATTTTACCTTGACAGGACTAAACCTTTTAGAAAGACTGATCAATTGTTAGTCAGCTTTGCTGCAGGAGCAGAGGGCAAGGCCATATCCAAACAAACCAGAGTAACCTCCACCTCTGCAGCTTTTCTCAGAGGGGTCCCCACCAGGGACATCCTGGAAGCTGCAACATGGACATCTGTTCATACCTTCACCAGATCCAGGGCAGGCTTTGCCACCACAGTCATGCAGGGCATTTTAGCCAGCCCCCAGTCTTCTTGACTGCCTCCACCCTTTTCTTCAGCTTTGGGAATCAACCCAAATGTGATGACTGCAACAGTGAAACACGAAGAACATAGTACAGTTGTGTACACTTACCATAAATGTAGATGTTCATGTATTTACTGTTGCAGTCCTGTTTTCCCTCCGTCCATCCCCCTTGTCTCTCTCTCAATCTCTCTCTCTCTCTCTTTACAAGGAATTTTTGGTATTTACTTTCTACTGGTGGTGTTCTTCCACCATTACCTAGCTCCCTCTTGGGGGCTCCTGACACTTAGGGCAAGAAAAACTGATGTAATGGCATTGTCTGCCTTATTTTATACCACTGACGATTTGACGTCAGTCCTGGAGCAACTGCAACTGACACAGAAATACTAAGCCTCTGGTATTCGGGCCAACTAAGGGCTACCCTGGCAGGGATAACCAAAATGTCATGACTGCAACAGTGACTACACTCGAACATCTACATTTATGGTAAGTGTACACAACCGTACTTAGTTTTTAGTTCCTTCCTGTGCAGTAGCTGGTCTAAAGGTGTGAAAGACATTATAACCTTGTACTGCCAGGGTACTCTCTGTGACTTTAAACCATGTCTCCCTTACTACACAGATGTCTATGCTCTCCAGGGAGATGAAGGCTTGCGGAGAGTGGAGTTTCTTTTTAAGATATCTAGCATTGAGCAGTACCAACTTTAGATGTTCCTTTGTATGTGCAGTTCACTTGAGAGGTTTATCAGTCTGGCATTGCCTAAAAAGGCACTATGGGGGTGAAAAGGTCTTTGCCAATATCCAAAAGCCTAGAGGGAATAAGTACAGGCCATCACGGACAAAGCAGCATGGTCCATCAGCCATGTCCTCCCAAGCTGTCAAATATTGTACACTCTTAGAGTGATACCAGAAGCTAAGCCAGTTGTTAAAAATCAATCATTTCCAGTTGATAATGTGACATCATCCTAGGGAAGTTAGTATGCTTCTCAGTGCTAGGCTAATACCTGGCTGAGAGACGTAGTCAGCACCCTCGATCATGTATCTCTTCATATAGTCAGGGGAGGTTTGTCTCAGGTCATTAACACCCACATGGACTATAACAGAGTCATAGTGGTACCTGTTCAGTGACATGAGTGCCTGTGTGACTTGATGAATCCTAGCCCCAGAAAGGCAGCTAGATGTGATTCTGCCCTTACTCGGTCTGATGAGGGGGAACATCAGTGTGCCTCACTATAGTATCACCAATGACCAGAAAATTTGGTTGGTTGTTGGTTTGCCTTTAGGGCTTAGCAGCACCTGTGTCCCTTTCTACAGGCCTGTTGTGTTTTGACACAGGTATGAAAAACTGAGTTGAAGAACATCAAAAAGGAAGGGAAGACCCTTTCTTGATGTTGGCATCGTTTCAGATTCCACAAAGTATATTTTCTAGGCTCCATCAGTCATTGGCAGCATGGTTTTGGTGCAGTCAGCAGCAGCAAAACAGCCAGAGACCTGAGAGTTAACAACATAACCATAACAAATTTCAGAATGGTCTGTATCCCTGAGGCATGAACTTTAAGCAGCAGCATGAAGGAGTGACAGCAAGTCTAATCCTAAGACCTTGACTGACTGTCCCACTTCTAGATGCAGTCAGTGGTCATCTGCCCCCCCCCCACACACACACACACACACACGCACACTTGCAGATGTATGGATGACCATTACGAAGGATAAGTGAAACAGGGCAGTAATATCTAGAGACTGCACAATTCCCATTCAAACTTTTCTGTTGCCCCACTTTCCTTGTTTTATGTCCCACCCTATAAAACAGTGCAGCAAGAAAAGAGGTGTTAAATCTCTTTTAAAAGAAAAAGCCATCTAATGGTTCCCATCAGACTAAAGGGATTTATTATTCCGTCTAGGTCTATTTAGCTCCTAAAAAGACAAAGGACCTCAGACTCTTAATAGAATTCAGCTGTCTTGAATGAGTTTATCCCCAAAGAAACCTTTTGCATGGTCACAGTGTTGTCCATCCTTCACTGTCAAATGGCAAAGGACTGGATGTAGTCTTTGAATTATCCAGAGGACTTGCCATGGAGAAAAATTTGCTAAGGAGTTTGGGAAGTTTCTGCATTTCTGGTAGGAGTCAACCAGCACAATTTCTGGACTCTTCCATTTAGTCTAACTTCAGCCCCCCCCAGTGGTGTTTACTTAAAGGAAAACTCTGCCATCTTACAGTTTAACACAATCTTTAGGTTCCTTTTCTTCCTACAATATGGTTCCAACATTGTGTAGGTACCAGAAACCTGCTTGTACTTTTTAAAACTTTTATTTCCTTGCATTTGAGTCAATAGAAGGGAAAGCCCCCCCCCTACTTTTTTTTTTTTAAGCTCAACTTCTCACGTACTGTGCAGAGGAATTTGTCTCCACCTGCATGCCATATCATAGACGCAGTTAAAGGACCACTACAGGAAAAGAATTAAAAAAGATATATTGTGCAACTTTTCCTTATGTTTGCCTCATTGCAAACCTGTATGTACCAGATAGAAGTAGTAAATAATAATTTTATTCTGTTTGTACCCCTGACTGCCCTCCTGGGGGCAGACATCCTGATGAGAGTTAATTTAGATCTAAAGAAAAATCTAGCTGCAGGTCCACTGTATCTGAGATTATAGTGCCCATACATGGACTTTCTCATTAGAGTTCCATTCACTTAGAATGGAAAAGCAGAGATGAGAAGCTGTTTTTCAGAGGCCTCAGTAAACATATAATTCACTGTAATGCAGTGCCTCTTACAAATGTGTTTGCTGCTGATGTGTTGCACATTCTGTGAAAAAGGCTTCCCAAACTGCCATCTCTTTGCTGAGATATCAGCCTTTTTTTAGACATTTAACTTTGATCTGTTTCAGTTTCTTCTACAGTTACTCCTCCCATATCCCATCCCCCTGCTAGCAAGAGTATCACATTTCCCACCCTGCAAGGTTCTGCTATTCAGTCAGCTTTGCTTGACAATACACAAACAGACTTGCTTGCAGTCTGTTTGGTGTGCCAGTAAAAGTGTTCCCTCATTTCTCTTAATCCTGTCATCTGAATAGCACTTTTACAGTAAATAGTGTTACAAAATGCTTTTTCTCGATCCTTGATATAAAGGAGTTAAGTATTCCTTTACACTTACCAGTAATATACACTCATTACAATACATCTTGGCCACTGACAGACTGAGCTCTGTCTTTCTGCATGAAGTCCTGGAGCTGAAATTTTTAAACTGGCTGTTAGTGGTGGTGAAATGATTTGTTAGAGATGTCCTCACAGATAAATTCCAAGATCCCAATTCAGTTTCCATTCATGAGAGTCTGTCCTGGTCCTGCCCAGCTTCTCTGCCACAAGATTTTGTACTGGGTGTATATAAGATGCCTGCAGAGTGAAATTGTGCTGAAAATTTATATCGGAGGCTACCATGGCTAGTATAGACAGAGGGTATGATCCTGCATAGTTTATGTACCACATCATTATGGTGCTGTCAGAAAACACTTGTAACAGCACTGGGAGCATAGATAACTGACAGTGCTAAGCTAAAATGAAAAAAAAAAAAAGTTGAGCTAGAAGTTCTGCTATGTCTCACTCTCATTCTTAAGTCCAAGTGGGAGTAAACAACTTGAGAAGTACCTCCCTGGACTACATGAAGATAGTCATTATGGAGCTCTTGGGCTATGTGCCCCATGCCAGTGTGAGCCTAGCATTCTGCTTTCTCCAAAGATAATGCCACAATATAAAAAGAAGATTACTGACTTTAATAAATGGCTTTGAGTACAGTATTGTTTGAATGGGCTACAATATTTGTCAGCATGAGAGGATATGGCTGACAGACCACACTGCTGCCAGGGATGGTCTGCACTTGGCCCCATCTGGGATTCTGAATATTAGTTAAAATGCTGTCCACCCCATATTTCCTTTTTTAGAAATTTGTCAACTTGATAACCTACTGATATAGCTAAGCCAGCTCAGGAAACCATGCCATATCCTTGCAAGTATAGGTCCCTCTCTATGACCCTGGAAAACCATAATACATACTTAAATATACTGGAGAGAGCCCCCATTCGATTCAATACCATATTCAAGGGTGGTTTTAACTGCTCTAATATAAGGACCCAGTAACATGCAGGCTTAGCATTGCTATACTTTGTATATGCAAACACCATGGACCATTTAGTCTGTACACCCACTAGGGGTGCAAATATTGACCTAGTCCTCACAAACATGGCAGAAATATTTCACCCTCCCCCAGAGTAATGTCCTCACTGTTCTGGGCAGACCATTGGGGTGTCTTCTTTGAAGTAAGGGTAAAAACAAGCACTAGCTAACCCTGGAACTTTTAGGTATTATTCTAGGGCAAACTTTCTCCTAATAACTGACACTCTGGCCAAATTTTAAGCTGCCACAAACTATGAAAATACTGCTGCCTATGAGGAATCATTCATAGAAACCCTGTATAATCATATTAACAGGTGCACAGAGACAGCTGTACCTACTTGCATTAAAAGCAAGATCAAAACATAAACCATCCTAGTAAAATCTCATCAATGAGGTATACAACGAAAGGAAGAAATGCATGCCAAGAAGTAATAGGTGCAACGTCCAGCAAGATAAAACTCCCTCATCAACCAAAACAAGCAAGTTGGTGAGCTAGTCAAATCTAATAAAGGCATATTTGAAGTAAAATTAGCATCCAAGGCCAAGGACAATCACAAAGCTTTCTTCACCTATGTCAACCTCAAAGGCAATACAAAGCAATGTACTGAATTATTTGTAAATTATGTCATGCCACCAGTACAGAGCCAGAGGATATAGCTAACCTCCTGGCCAACAAATTCAGCTCCAGATTTAATCCCCCCTTACTGCCTGATGTCCCTCAGGAAATGCCAATATCCATAACTCCATCAGCTATCAAAGAAAAAACAAGTACTCAAATGGCTCTCCAAGGCCAGGAACACAGCATCTGTGGGTCCCAATAATACCCATCACAGCATGAAACATGAGCTGTTGGGCTGACTATAATCACTGTTTAACCACACACTCCAAATTGGATTCATGCTAAATGAATGGAAGACTGCAACAGTTGTCCTGGTGCATAAACATGGGCCATTTTAGAACCTGGCAAATTATTGACTCGTAAGCCTAAATAGCCTGATGTGCAAAATCAGGAGAATAATCATTGCTAGCCCGAATGATGACATAGATAATCTATAAACAATTGACCCATATAATTTCAGGTTTGTCAAGTGTAGCTGTTGCTTACTTCAAGCAGGTCAGCAAAGCAATGGATGAGGGTGTAATGGTGCATACTGCATACCTCGACCTGGCCAAGCCATTTGACACAACATTCCACTAGGGCATTTTAGAATGGCTAACTACACTAAGTATGAGCCTGTACATAAACTACTGGATAGCCAGCTGGCTTAAACAAAGGACCTAAGAAGTTCTAACAGGGGAATCTACCTCCACAAAGCAGCCAGCACTGGGGGGTGGAAGAAAGAGAGTGCCATCGGGATGGGCATGTAGTTATATCAGCACTGATCCACAGACCCTGGAACTGTGACTCATGGATCATACCAATGACTCAACATGCTACCAAGGAGATGTACAACGTAGCTAGGAAGCATGAAATACAAAGATTAGATGAATATGCAGACTTTAGACCGTGAATGTTGTACAAGAATGAACTCTAGGGTCGCAGGGTCATACATTTGTACTAGGCTAACTACCCTTGTGGGCAATTTTAAGCCAAGCCAATTATCCCATGTGATAATCAAACCCTGCATGCACCTTGTCTCTGTAAGCTAAACACCTTAACCATTATGTCAACCTCCCACTCTAAACCTTAATGTACTGCTGAGTCCATAGTAATGAACCACTCTGCTGCCCAAAACATCTACAACATGTCTGGGAGGTGTGGAGTATAAGGCCCTTGTTTTACATCCCTCTGTGCATGCAGCCTTGGTTGATGATAGCACAACATACAGCAGATGCATTCTAATAGCCTTATTTATGTTGTGAGGAGAATAACACCTTCCTTCTCAAGACCATCCAAGGAATACCATACAGTCACCATGAAAGTGCAGCTTGGCAATAAAATGGCAAACATGAGAAAATGATTGAGACCATATGGTATAATAACATCTGCGACTATGAATGATTTACACATACTGTGTGTCAATAGAAATACAGTTCTTGAAAGTACTGCCTTACATCCCAGCTCTGAGCATTCACATCAGCTGACAAAGGCCCTCTATTGACCCTATACAAAACCTGTACCAGTGACCAGCAATATACTGGGATTATTTGCTATTCATCAATGCAAGAAGTTTATCATGAAGAGCCTTGCTGTGTATTAACATAAAGTGGCAATGGCTGTGCTGTTCCCTGAGTAGTAGTCCTTATACTCTACAGAATGCTGACATATTTGTTCATTGTCCATTCATGTGACCTTAACGTTGTACTGTAAGCCAGTTATGCCCACCTACCAGTTGAAATTAAACAATGTGACTCTTAGATTTATGTTTCATGGATACTGTTGCCTGCATTTTATTTTTGTGGATTTGATGAGGGTACTTGTGTTACACCTAGAAAGCCTTTGCGATTTAGATAAGTTACTTTAAAGAGCCTCAAAATATGTAGCTCTATGTGTTTGGTCTCTTCTGTAATGATTGGTGTAGTGTGAAGATGTGTGTTTGCACTCTATGATCTTTAAGGGAGTATGATATTATTTAAGTGTGCCCCCAGTGACTAGTGTTCCCCATAAGTCTTTCATGCTGCACAACCTGTATAAGTATGGCAGTGACAAACACATTCCCAAAAATACATGCACACATAGATTCAATAAGCATCCCACACCTTCCTGTCCTGTTCTCATGCATGCACCCACCCCCTCATCCATCCATATTCACACACAACCTACCTCTCCCCTAATTGATCTCACTACCACAACCATACAGCCACACACACAAAAACACATCCACCTTACACATTTCATACCTCTACATACAGTGAAAAGCAGCGACTCAACTCCCAATATGTACCTGCAGCACACAAGTCCCAATACCCACCCACAACACATAACTCCCAGTACCTAACCCCAACGCACAAGTCCCAATACCTGTCCACCAACGCACAAGTCCCAATACCTGTCCACCAACGCACAAGTCCCAATACCTGTCCACCAACGCACAAGTCCCAATACCTGTCCACCAACGCACAAGTCCCAATACCTGTCCACCAACGCACAAGTCCCAATACCTGCCCACCAACGCACAAGTCCCAATACCTGCCCACCAACGCACAAGTCCCAGTACCAGTCTGCAACACTCCCCATCAGTTTATATACTCATTGGAAAAGAACTCCAGGTCTTACAGTAAATAAATTCAACACTGTGATGCAAACAAACAAGAGGGATTTACACATTACTCAGATCATGCCAGGATTATTTACTAAAATAAATAAAAAAAAAATAACTGAATTGAAAGTACCCAAGACACTAAAGCTAATACTATGGTGAGATTTGTGAGTCTGTGTTTCTCAGATAGCCAACAGGTCTGAATTCCAGACATTGCAAGAGCAGCAAACCAACTGAGGAAGTACTGCCCTAAAATAAATGCACATAAACTGATTAATTAGAATAGTAAATATATTTTCTCCTGTTAAAAACAAGTTAATGAAGTCAATGAATGTGAAACAAGATTCAGTATTTTAGAAAGAAGCACATAAATCCTTAAGACAAAAAACAAAAAAGGATTCTTCCCCAATATCTTTCTACATTTCCGTATAAAAATATGGACAGCAAACTGCAGTGTACCATTCTTATCATTACTCTGATACTAAACTAGACAATTTCAAGTGACCAGCACAGATGAAAATCAGCCAAATTCTGTGTAATTCAAAAAATTTTAATGTATCTGACGCAACAATAAACCATTTGTTAGTGTTGTTCACCCGGGACACCCAATAAAAATAACACTTATTAGCTTGCCCATTCAAAAAGAAATATTATTGCATTTTCTATTTGCTGTATACTTAGAATAATTTAGAAAATATTTCTTTCAACAATCGCACATCTATGTCAGATCTGGGCACCTCACAGTCACTCCATTTAAGAGGGCTGGTCTCAGCCGTGCTATTCTACGTCAATCTCTTTGACACAACCCATGCTAAACACACACAGAGACAAAATGTAGCAGTGAACCATGTAGCATTGCCCACATCTCCACAAAACAGTGCTGCAACAACTGTGAGCCAACCCCAGTTCAGGGCACCCAACACTTGTTGCAGCAAGCCCACCGCACTGACATGTCATCCCTAAACAGGGTTGGTGCCAGTGCAGCTCAACTACATTGTTCAACGTTACACTCTCACACCAACAGCAGAGCATGCTGCCTTGCCAACTTTTCCACTAAGCAGCAATCAAACAGCTACACTTGACTGTTGCTGCTGATATTACCTCAGGAAAATAAACCTTTGTCACAGTAAGCACACTGCACTGACTACACACACACAGACACACACACACAGACACACACACACAGACACACACACACAGACACACACACACAGACACACACACACAGACACACACACACACAGACACACACACACACACACACACACACACACACACACACACACTCACACACACACTCACACACACACACTCACACACACACACTCACACACACACTCACACACACACACTCACACACACACTCACACACACATATATATATATATATATATATATATATATATACACATACATACAGACAAATATATATATATATATATATATATATATATATATATATATATATATATATATATAAATATTCAAAAAGGCAGACTTGCAATATAACAGTATTTTTACACACATACCTGTCTGGTGGACATATGCAATAAATAATTGCTATAACAAAGAGAAAAAATTGCTGTCCAAGACAAGAAGGGCAGGTGCCCAATTGGAAGCAATGTCTCCTTAGCTTGAACAAGCAAAGAGCAGTAATGAAATCCCCCGAAGCAAACGTAGGGTCCAAATTGGCGGCCACATCTACTAGAGTCAATCATAAGGCCTTCTTGACATATGTCTGCAACCTTAAAGGAAGCACCCAGATCTGTTCGGTACTGCTGGTTAAGGAAAACATACAAATGGCGTAGATATAGCAAACTTGCTGGCTGACAGATTCATTGAAACCTGAACCTCTCTTCTCCCCCATTTCAGTAAACCAGGACATCCCTTGTGCCTGCCCCCTTCCCCTTAAATCGAGGGAACAAGTTATCACTGCTCTCTCAAAGTGAAAAAAATACAGCCTCCATGGCACCTGCTAACATCCCAGGCTGCATCCAACATGAACTCAGACAGGAACTTGTCACCATTAGGCACCATATTCAACCAAACCTGAGTACTGGCTTCACCCCAGGTGAGTGGAGGACAGCCAGTGTTATCCCTTTACACAAAAGGTTGAACATCCACCAATCTGGGAAATGAGAGATCCATCAGTCTAATTAGCCTGATCTGCAAGGCCATGAAACAGATCATAATGGACCTCATCAACAAGGACATTGGCTTTGTCAAGGGTAGGTCATGTTTGCTAAATTTTGTCAACTTCTTTGAGACAGTCACCAAAGCCATGGATGAGGGGAAGAAGATGCATACCACCTACCTTGACCTGGCAAAAGCCTTTGACACTATTCCGCTCTCATGGAAAATAGATAAACTCACTCAACTAGGCATCAATCCACGTTACCAGATGGATAACAAACTGGCTTACTGACAGAACCACATAGTCAAAATAGGGAAAGTCACCTCAAGCCGTAGACCTGCAACAAGCGGTGTACCCCAGGGTTTGGTCTTGGGGCCTCTTATTTGGGATATACTTTTATGAGGTGTAGGCCAAAACCAGTGGGCCACAAGTTTGCATAGCAGTCCAAGTTGGGTGCTGTCATCAATTCCCCTAGTGATGTGGACATACTCCAAGAGGGTCTCACGCAGACAAATTACTGTTGCCACAAACATGGCCTCAAACTCAGTACCAAAAAAAGCATCATCCCCTTTGTGGAGAGTGATGTCTCTACAAATTATCACATTGATAACAATGTCTTAAGCGCTCAATCATTCGTGAGGGATTGTGCCACACAGGTTGATAGCAACCTGAATTTTGACCACCATGTTGCTTTCGTGGTACCAAAAGCCTTCTACATGACCCACCTCATAAGTAAGGTTATCTGATCCAGGGACAAGGAGGTCATAGCATCCCTGCATTCTTCCCTTCTAAGGCCCCTTATGGAGTACAACTCACCTTTCAGCATGTACCTTGTAAAGCACATGCAGCAGCTGTAGAGACCACAGTGGTTCCTCACCGGGAGTATCCAGGGCCTCAAAACATATACCATACAGTGATATCCCTCTACTCAGGTTCATACAGACTCCTCAGAGGTGACCTATGTCTGACATACTAGGCAATCATGGACCACACCTTGATGGGACTGCTGCACATCCGCAAGTCAAGCTCCACTAGAGTAACCTGCATGTGCCGCCTCAACATGGTCTGAGACATCAACCAGGCTTGTTGGTGGGACAGAATTGTGTCTCAGAGACTCCCTTAACTATGGAAGAGGCTCCCTCTCCACTTCAAGCAGAGTACCTGTTTACCCCTTTGTAAGTACGACATGGATAGCCGGGTGGGAAACAAAAAAATAGACCCCTGGGATTCCACCCATGTCTCTCCTCTCCACAAAGTGATGCAGACACAGCTATGGGCGACCCTAGCTGCTGCTGTTTAAAATGTTGGGTGCCAGTCCAGTTCAGACCCAGTTGTCCCTTAAACACAACAGCTTCCATAATACACACATACGGACACTTGCCCCATATACCAGTATACAATGGCTCAAAAAAATGACACGGATATATGAAACTTGAATTATGTCACTGATAAAACAGAACGAAAAAAAGATGAAAAAACACTCCTTTTAAATCCACAGAAACCTCACTGCTTCGCCGAATTGGCAAGATGTTGAACTAAGGTGTAACAAAAAGACTGTTACACACTGATGTTTAGCAGTTCAAAAGTAAAGTAGGACTAAATCTGTTTATATCCCAGGCATATACATTCCTATAACTCTTCCAAATGATGCAAAGTAACTTGAACACAACTCACAACAGTCTGTGTGGGGAGACCACAACAAGCATAAAAAGTACCTTAGAATGTTTGTAAAAGCTGATGAAATGTTGTAGAGCAAATGCCTGGTTGCTCAGGAAGTCCTGACTATCCGTTTAGCTTGTGGTAGAGAAAACCCAATCCAATACTTTGTAGTTAGAAAAACACAAGAAGCTTCCCTTTGCAAACTCAATAGTTCCAGACTTGCAGGAAGCAAATGAAGCACTAGCACAATTGCTATGTAAACAAACTCATAGTTCCAAACTCATAGGAAGCAAAAAAGGCGCTGTAGACTGAAAATAAATCCTTTATTACAACGATAGCATTCCTTAAGCACTAGTTGAGCGCTTTCATCTGCACCATCGCAGACTTCATCAGAACTAGTGCAAAACATTTAATTAACTCATTTAAAAACAGTTTTTGGCGCCAAAACTTTGTTACTCAATTTAAAGAAACAGTACTCCATTTGTAACATAACTAATATTGGACCTATATAAAAAACATATAAATCTAGGTGATTTATGTATATACATACCAAAAGTAAATACAAATGTATATATAATTATAAATATTGATTTTAAAAGTCACTAAAAATAATTATTCATATGGTATTGTGATTGAAATACTAAAACATGAATTAAATTCACAAATTCCTGGATTACAACAACTACTTGCAACAAACAACCGTCTCCAGCTGAAAAATTGTAAAATCCAGGCACATCCAACCAAAGCTCTCTCTTATTCTATTAAATGAACCAACGATAGTTGAGCGCTTTCATCCAGATACAACTGGACTTCATCAGAACAACATTACAAAACACCCACCTCCTTTTTATACAAAAAATTCCCGCCTAAAACATTAATTATACAATTAATTATTCAATTAAGAAAATACAGATTTAAAAACACAGTTCAAGATATATTGTTATACACTTTACATTTGGGTTAAAACAATTCCACAATAATTAAAATGCTTTAACTATATGCAGTATGCTCTCCTCTTATTAAAATTGATTTCTAAGGGAGTTCCATACATACTATAAACATTTCTTCTGCTAACACAAACATTCGTTCTGATTTTAACTAATGATTAGAAATAATGTCTATAAATATGTCTTCCTTTTCAATTAATATTAATTCTCCCAATGTTATTTATAATTGTTGATTTAATATTACATAATTATATTTATAAATTGTTTCATTACATACACTAAGCACATCTGAAATTGTATTCAATGTGTACCTCCATGGTGTCAAGATATATACAAATTTTAATATTTTTATTTTTATATTTTTATTTTTATTTTTGGCATTACACACAGCATACCCTTGTGACTTAATATTTATATTACTTGTTACCTACTATTTTAACAATGGCTTAGTAGGTATTACTTCATTGAGTCCTGGTGCTACTGCCGCATTAAGTCTAATCTGCCATCTGACTTCTTTCTCACTCACTAGTGCCTTAATATTTCCTCCACGTGGATTTGGTCTCACCAGTTCCAAAATGGCAAACTTAAACCCTGTGCAGCTTTTGTTATTCATAAGGTGCCTTGACAAGGCATTATTGGGATCTTTCTTTTTTATACAATACAAATGATCATATATTCTGTTTTTCAGATATCGATCAGTTTTCCCAACATAATAATTCATACATGTGTTGCACAGGGCTAGGTATATAACATGCTGGCTCATACAGTTCCCATTCGTAAATCTAATTCTTGTTTTAACATTGTTATTAAGTATAATTGAATCTTTTTCAAGAATATAACTGCAGTAATTACAGTTGCCACATTTTTTAGTGCCCACCTTCACACTCTTGGTATTACTATTGAAAGAATTATAGTTAATTTCTAAAATTCTCTTTATATTATTACCAGTTTTATAAACAAATTTGGGGGTACTAGGAATTTTTTCTTTTATACTAATATCACTTGTTAGGATATTCCAATTTGAATGAATTATGCCCTTGATCTCATTACTACACGCTCCGTATTTCAAAATACAAGCTTTATAGTGTCTCTTGTCACAATTTCTCTTTACCATTTGTATAGCTTGTTGCTTCAGTTTTGTTTTCTAGTCCTATCCCTAGTAAGGGTGGATATTTCCGACCCCATTCACTAGACACATATGTTATAATGTCTGTTACCATATCCTTTGGGTAACCCTTTTCTATAAATGCTCTACCAATAAAATCTAATTCAGATATCATACCCTCCTTTGTTGTTGTCATTCTTGCTGCCCTTATACACTGTCCTTTTATAATGCCTCTTTTGGTGTGATAAGAATGGGCACTTTCATAATGTAGATAACTATTACTATATGTGTCCTTCCTATATATTTGTGACTGAAAGGATGTACCATCATTAGAAATATAGGTATCAAGGTAGTTGATCCCCTCTTTGTCCATTTTATATGTAAATCTTAGGTATCCTGTTTGATTAATATACCGTAGGAAGTCGGTTAATTCGTCACTGCTACCCTTCCATAGGATGAAAATGTCGTCCAAAAATCGGACATACGTTGTTATTAATTTCATCCAATTAGAGTGCAGTACAAATTCCTCCTCCCAATTTAGTAGCACAAGGTTGGCATATATGGGAGCACAAGATGCTCCCATAGCCACTCCTGATATCTGTCTAAAGTATTCACCTTCGTAATAGATGTAATTAAAATCCAACACTAGTTCCATAAAGGCTGCAAGCAAGGTAATTTCTTCAGTAGAGTATCCACTGTGATTCTGCAAACTACACATAAATCTTTCTAAACCTTCCTCTTTGGGTATACAAGAAAACAAATCTTGAATATCAATGGTAACAAATAACTGTTCAGGATTCCATAATTCATGAGTGAATAATCCCAAAAATTCCCACGAATCTTTAATTATGTGCTTTATAGATGCATATATGTGCTTCAATTTATAATCAATATACTTCCCAAAGGGGAATACTTTACTATTACTTCCAGAAATAATAGGCCTAAATGGAGGGTCAGATAGGTCCTTATGAATCTTGGGAATCCCTTTAATAGTTGCCAGTATGGGAAAGTCCACCTTTAAATATTTATACAAATCCTCATCTATTCTATTCTCTAATAGAAATTCTTCCAAGTATGAGTCAATACGTCTATATGAAATATTAACTTCATTTAATGATGATACCTCATATTGATCTGTATTGTATAATATTTCAAACATTTTGTTAATATATTTGATGTTATCATATAGTACTATCCCACCCCCTTTGTCTGCTGCCAATACTCTTACATTATTCTCTTTGAGTTTCTCCAGAGCAAAAATAGCCTGCTGGTTTGCTGCTCTGTATTTATTGTTATACTTCTTTTTGTTATACAGTGAATATATTTCCTTGTTTATAACATTCTCAAAGGAGATTAATGTCTTGGCAAGTGGGGGGGTAAAAGTGCACTTCTTTCTTAATCCATCATCATACCTATATTCTGTGTCATTTTGGAAGAAAATTCCAAGATTTAATTTCCGAAGAAACAATTTGGTCTCAACCAGGGTATCAGTAAGGTCCATTGATCTATCAGGGATGTATTTCATTCCCTTGGTCAAAATTTGTATTGATTCAGGGTTGATATTATATGCTGTATAATTATATATTTTAACATCCCCCCCTGCTTCTAATATATTGGGGAATGTAGGGTCAGTTATCTGCCCAACTGGCACTATCGCTAACATCTCCCCTACACCAAAGGGCTCATTATTCCATATTTCTTTCATTGTCTGTAGTTGCTCCACCTTTGGTTCCCCTCCCTGTTTCTTCAGAGTCGGCCAATTTTCCACTTCCGCATCCTCCCATAAAAAATCTTGTTCAGGGATATTAGGCCTATATGAATTACGTTTCTCTTTACCATATATATTGTTTTTGCCTCTTGTATTTCCACTTCTCCATCTATAAGCCCTCCCCTGTTTATACTGCAAAATGTCTCTTTGTAATTTCCTATTCTTTCGCTCAAACATTTTTTTACTATTTGTTTCTGCATAATCATACTGTTTTTGGTAAAGTACTTCCCATTGTGGGAATAACAAATCCCTAGTAATACTATTACTCATTTCTTCTGCCTCACACAAAAGGCTACTTAATTTCGTGTCATTATTTGTTATAATAAACTTCATAAAGCGTTTTCCAAAATCGTCAAACATGCTGTTGCAAATTTTAACATTCTCTACATTCATTTCAATACCTATTGGCTCTTTAAAAAATCGTAAGCCCATAGGAATTACATTGCAATCAATACATTTACGCAAATACATGTTTTCCAATTGCAACATTTTTATCTTACTTAATTTATCGCCAAATGAATAAATAGTTTAAGTGTTGCTGGTTTGTCTTGTTCATCACTACATTTAGCGTTTGCTTCGTTGCCAACTTTGAATTCAAAAGACGTATGCATTATTCTATCACTATTAAATATATTATTGTTTCCCAGGGAAGAGTGAAAAACAGTACCTTTTTTATGACCAGTATATGTTTTTAGTTTTTCGGTTGTAGCGTAAGTCCTTGTTGGTAATGCTCGTTTGGGTTTGGCGCCCGATATAAGATACACATCCTCTTCCTTGTCGTCTTTAGTTCCTGTTAAATTGAACAAATTTTCCGAATTACTCGGACCATGAATTTCACCTTTCCTCGGCGTACAGTCAGTCGGAAGCGGTAAGGAATGCCTCCTCTGCCCATTCGGGATGTCCGCGTCACTGCCGTTGCCCATGGAGGAACGAGATGACATCAGTACGTTGTTTGTGTTAGCAAAGTTCCTACCATTTAAAGTGGTAGTAGGTGGTGTTAAAAGTTCGATTAAACGTGACAATTCTCCTTTCACAATCGCAAGTTCAGAGTGGATTTTATCCACTTCTTCTCTGGTAATGGTGCTACCATACCCTGAGAGCTCATGGAGGGAATCCATAAGGCACAACTTGTATTGACAAATTCCTGGATTACAACAACTACTTGCAACAAACAACCGTCTCCAGCTGAAAAATTGTAAAATCCAGGCACATCCAACCAAAGCTCTCTCTTATTCTATTAAATGAACCAACGATAGTTGAGCGCTTTCATCCAGATACAACTGGACTTCATCAGAACAACATTACAAAACACCCACCTCCTTTTTATACAAAAAGTTCCCGCCTAAAACATTAATTATACAATTAATTATTCAATTAAGAAAATACAGATTAAAAACACAGTTCAAGATATATTGTTATACACTTTACATTTGGGTTAAAACAATTCCACAATAATTAAAATGCTTTAACTATATGCAGTATGCTCTCCTCTTATTAAAATTGATTTCTAAGGGAGTTCCATACATACTATAAACATTTCTTCTGCTAACACAAACATTCGTTCTGATTTTAACTAATGATTAGAAATAATGTCTATAAATATGTCTTCCTTTTCAATTAATATTAATTCTCCCAATGTTATTTATAATTGTTGATTTAATATTACATAATTATATTTATAAATTGTTTCATTACATACACTAAGCACATCTGAAATTGTATTCAATGTGTACCTCCATGGTGTCAAGATATATACAAATTTTAATATTTTTATTTTTATATTTTTATTTTTATTTTTGGCATTACACACAGCATACCCTTGTGACTTAATATTTATATTACTTGTTACCTACTATTTTAACAATGGCTTAGTAGGTATTACTTCATTGAGTCCTGGTGCTACTGCCGCATTGTCTAATCTGCCATCTGACTTCTTTATCACTCACTAGTGCCTTAATATTTCCTCCACGTGGATTTGGTCTCACCAGTTCCAAAATGGCAAACTTAAACCCTGTGCAGCTTTTGTTATTCATAAGGTGCCTTGACAAGGCATTATTGGGATCTTTCTTTTTTATACAATACAAATGATCATATATTCTGTTTTTCAGATATCGATCAGTTTTCCCAACATAATAATTCATACATGTGTTGCACAGGGCTAGGTATATAACATGCTGGCTCATACAGTTCCCATTCAGAAATCTAATTCTTGTTTTAACATTGTTATTAAGTATAATTGAATCTTTTCAAGAATATAACTGCAGTAATTACAGTTGCCACATTTTTTAGTGCCCACCTTCACACTCTTGGTATTACTATTGAAAGAATTATAGTTAATTTCTAAAATTCTCTTTATATTATTACCAGTTTTATAAACAAATTTGGGGGTACTAGGAATTTTTTCTTTTATACTAATATCACTTGTTAGGATATTCCAATTTGAATGAATTATGCCCTTGATCTCATTACTACACGCTCCGTATTTCAAAATACAAGCTTTATAGTGTCTCTTGTCACAATTTCTCTTTTTACCATTTGTATAGCTTGTTGCTTCAGTTTTGTTTTCAAGTCCTATCCCTAGTAAGGGTGGATATTTCCGACCCCATTCACTAGACACATATGTTATAATGTCTGTTACCATATCCCTTGGGTAACCCTTTTCTATAAATGCTCTACCAATAAAATCTAATTCAGATATCATACCCTCCTTTGTTGTTGTCATTCTTGCTGCCCTTATACACTGTCCTTTTATAATGCCTCTTTTGGTGTGATAAGAATGGGCACTTTCATAATGTAGATAACTATTACTATATGTGTCCTTCCTATATATTTGTGACTGAAAGGATGTACCATCATTAGAAATATAGGTATCAAGGTAGTTGATCCCCTCTTTGTCCATTTTATATGTAAATCTTAGGTATCCTGTTGTTTGATTAATATACCGTAGGAAGTCGGTTAATTCGTCACTGCTACCCTTCCATAGGATGAAAATGTCGTCCAAAAATCGGACATACGTTGTTATTAATTTCATCCAATTAGAGTGCAGTACAAATTCCTCCTCCCAATTTAGTAGCACAAGGTTGGCATATATGGGAGCACAAGATGCTCCCATAGCCACTCCTGATATCTGTCTAAAGTATTCACCTTCGTAATAGATGTAATTAAAATCCAACACTAGTTCCATAAAGGCTGCAAGCAAGGTAATTTCTTCAGTAGAGTATCCACTGTGATTCTGCAAACTACACATAAATCTTTCTAAACCTTCCTCTTTGGGTATACAAGAAAACAAATCTTGAATATCAATGGTAACAAATAACTGTTCAGGATTCCATAATTCATGAGTGAATAATCCCAAAATTCCCACGAATCTTTAATTATGTGCTTTATAGATGCATATATGTGCTTCAATTTATAATCAATATACTTCCCAAAGGGGAATACTTTACTATTACTTCCAGAAATAATAGGCCTAAATGGAGGGTCAGATAGGTCCTTATGAATCTTGGGAATCCTTTAATAGTTGCCAGTATGGGAAAGTCCACCTTTAAATATTTATACAAATCCTCATCTATTCTATTCTCTAATAGAAATTCTTCCAAGTATGAGTCAATACGTCTATATGAAATATTAACTTCATTTAATGATGATACCTCATATTGATCTGTATTGTATAATATTTCAAACATTTTGTTAATATATTTGATGTTATCATATAGTACTATCCCACCCCCTTTGTCTGCTGCCAATACTCTTACATTATTCTCTTTGAGTTTCTCCAGAGCAAAAATAGCCTGCTGGTTTGCTGCTCTGTATTTATTGTTATACTTCTTTTTGTTATACAGTGAATATATTTCCTTGTTTATAACATTCTCAAAGGAGATTAATGTCTTGGCAAGTGGGGGGGTAAAAGTGCTCTTCTTTCTTAATCCATCATCATACCTATATTCTGTGTCATTCTTGGAAGAAAATTCCAAGATTTAATTTCCGAAGAAACAATTTGGTCTCAACCAGGGTATCAGTAAGGTCCATTGATCTATCAGGGATGTATTTCATTCCCTTGGTCAAAATTTGTATTGATTCAGGGTTGATATTATATGCTGTATAATTATATATTTTAACATCCCCCCCTGCTTCTAATATATTGGGGAATGTAGGGTCAGTTATCTGCCCAACTGGCACTATCGCTAACATCTCCCCTACACCAAAGGGCTCATTATTCCATATTTCTTTCATTGTCTGTAGTTGCTCCACCTTTGGTTCCCCCTCCCCTGTTTCTTCAGAGTCGGCCAATTTTCCACTTCCGCATCCTCCCATAAAAAATCTTGTTCAGGGATATTAGGCCTATATGAATTACGTTTCTCTTTACCATATATATTGTTTTTGCCTCTTGTATTTCCACTTCTCCATCTATAAGCCCTCCCCTGTGTGTAATGCCAAAAATAAAAATAAAAATATAAAAATAAAAATATTAAAATTTGTATATATCTTGACACCATGGAGGTACACATTGAATACAATTTCAGATGTGCTTAGTGTATGTAATGAAACAATTTATAAATATAATTATGTAATATTAAATCAACAATTATAAATAACATTGGGAGAATTAATATTAATTGAAAAGGAAGACATATTTATAGACATTATTTCTAATCATTAGTTAAAATCAGAACGAATGTTTGTGTTAGCAGAAGAAATGTTTATAGTATGTATGGAACTCCCTTAGAAATCAATTTTAATAAGAGGAGAGCATACTGCATATAGTTAAAGCATTTTAATTATTGTGGAATTGTTTTAACCCAAATGTAAAGTGTATAACAATATATCTTGAACTGTGTTTTTAAATCTGTATTTTCTTAATTGAATAATTAATTGTATAATTAATGTTTTAGGCGGGAATTTTTTGTATAAAAAGGAGGTGGGTGTTTTGTAATGTTGTTCTGATGAAGTCCAGTTGTATCTGGATGAAAGCGCTCAACTATCGTTGGTTCATTTAATAGAATAAGAGAGAGCTTTGGTTGGATGTGCCTGGATTTTACAATTTTTCAGCTGGAGACGGTTGTTTGTTGCAATGAATTAAATTCACTATGTGTACTTACATTTCATCAAATATTGCAGCCATAAAAATATTATGTATCAAGAATTAAAAATGGTTTTATACTTATAAAATCGTTAATACCTGGATTCCTGGTGGAATCAGTTAAAATCTGCCACTTGCTTTCTTTACAGGCCAGTCTTGTTTTCCAATCCCCTCCAAAAGGAATTTCCTTCACCTCATCTATTATCATAAAGGAGAATGTGTGTCCCTCACCATATTCCTTGATGTGTCTGTATAGGGCATTTTTACTATCCATTTTCCTAATTTTATAATAATGCTCATAAATACGTTTCTTTAACTCTCTTTCTGTTTTGCCTATATAATAGGCTGGACATTTTTTGCACATCTTAGGTTCCTCACCCAGTATAATTTGTCAAATCCCAATGGGGAATAAAATACAAACCACTGCTAGGTCTTGA